>NC_059136.1:82193747-82496777 GCF_020740605.2 Lemur catta | reverse complement strand
AAGCAACACTCTTTTCCATCAAGATAAGTTCATGAGTTGATCTCAATTCTATTTCCCTTCATCATTTTCAGAGCCCGATCTAGCTTTTAGCCTCAAATTTACCCAAATCACATCAAATTCTAAAGTTTAAGGAATAGACCAGATTTTACCTTGAACTTTGAAATTATTTTGGCACTTAGCATATGCTGATATATTGAACTACTTGGTGTATTCATGTGTTCATGGTCTGTCTCTGCAGGACTGTTTGCACTTCCAAGGGCAGAAAACACACCTTACAGAAAAAACCTCTGAGAAAGGCTTCGCTTACCTAATTCTGTGCCGGGCAGGTAGTGCCAGCACCCAGCGCTTCTGTTCTCACTCACCTGCGACTGTCTCCTCTGCCATCTCGGGCTGCCTTTCTCTTCATTGGCAGCTTAAGAAACTCACCACAAAGATGTGCCATTTCTTATTTTTGTCTCTAGTTCTTTTCTTTATTAAACAAAGTCTGTAGATAATGCATGAAGAAAGTTCAAAAATTACAAAAGTGTGACAATGAAAAAGTAATGCCTCCCTGTCCCCTGTCCCCTGTTCCCTAGTTTTCTCCAACCAGCTGCCTTCCCAGGAACTCAGCACGAATTAGCAATATTTTGTGTCTTCTCAGAGATAATCTATCGACACATTTGTTACGTGCTTTTACACACACACACACACACACACACTCACACACACACGATTTATATTTTTAAAATTGAAAGACAAAAATAGGCACCTCGCCTGCAATTTCAGCCCTACCTCATCTCTAAGATGTAAAACAATCAGAAATGAGTCAGATCATAAACACAATTTCAGAACTAGTAAATACAGTACACGGCTTCCACAAAATTGGATACAACCGAGCGACCTTTTAATGTGAAAGATAAGAAATATAGAAAGGTGCAACCTAAGCAATACCCCTGACGTTTAGGCAAGGTAACTTGAGGTTTGAGCAATGTAAACATTTTCATCCTGGAATGCTTTTACCTCCTTGCCTTCGTCAAGATGTTTTCATTTTGGCCTCTGCCTTTGACCCTACTGCACCCTCTGCCTGGAAAGTTGTACCCTAACCCCCTCCTTTTTTCTTACCTTATTACAGTCATTTTAGTATTTTCTAGAAAAAGGTAGGTCCTTGAATTACTGAGTAACAATTGAGGTTTCTGTGTTTCTCCAGATGCCTTGTGTTATGCCCAAGGATGGGACCTCAAAACATTCTGTTAACAGCTTGTGCTTATTGTAGGAAGGTCACTGGCACGAGTATTCTAGCCTTGCCTGTTACTTGGTTATCGCTGGCTTTCCCTTTGTTATTAAGTGGAGATTACACCTACTGAGCTGACGAGATTGTCCTGAGGGTAAAAGAGATAATAGCCATAAGAGATCCATAATCAACCAAGATTCCACGATAGTTGGACCACAGGATGCTGGCAGAGTCCAGGCGGGGACAAGGGGTGTGTTTTTGGAATCAAGGTGACAGACAGACTGTCCCAAATGCAGGCTCTGACATTAGCAACTGTGTGACCTTAGGCAAGTTCTGGAGAGGCAGCCTCTTTCTCTGTGACCACCAGGCAAGTGGAGATGGAAGTTCCCAAAGGTGTTGAACGGTCTGCCTCTCATAGAACACCCCAAGGGCAGGTCTTCAAACTGGAGTGCACATACTCATGGGGTATACAAACATTTTCCAGGGATTATGGGACTTGGAGAGGCTTAAGGGAATTCCTTTACTTCCACAGTTACCAGCTTCACAAAAGAAAAATGCAGGTCTTACCCATGCATTAAATCCTTGGGGGCTTGCACTTCCTGGTCTTCTCCCTGTCTAATCATACATCTATTATAGCAGAAACGTGGCTTCAGAAATGTGGTAGTTTGGGCTGCATTGGGTATTTTGATTTTAAGTACAAGGTATAAAAATGATGGAATAATGACAAGTTGTGTTTGACTTTGCTTCTTCCTTTCCTGATCATTTATCAAAGAATGCGTCATGTCTGAGAGACTGCACCAGAAGAAAACAGAAAGAGAGCCTGGGTAAGAAATATTGAATGCCAAAAAAAGACTTTCCATCATTTAACATAAGCAGTTCTTTTTCAGCCATTCTCAATACTCAATCCTGGAACTCTGCACTGTGGGGTGGGGGAGGGGATACCGTTAGAGGGCAGAACAGTATGGATCAGTAAAGCTGATTCCTTTTATATGTGACTGGAATTTTTTTTGAAACACCAAATTATTCAAAACATGCTGGATAAACCCTCAATAAAGCTTTTATGTGATTTCTTTCACATTTGATGTGTTTTATTCTTAAAGTAGGTAAAAATTTATCTGCTTTATCAAATCATAGTCAATCCTTATCTTATTTCATCTTATAAAATGTTTGGTATCTTCTTTCATGTCCTATTAACCCAAAATAAAATTATATGCTAGCTGCTAGATGAGTTTTTTTAGGCGAATATATCTTCATCTTTCATTAAGTTCATGGAAAAAGTTTAACCATGATTCATGTCAATAAGAGATGTATTTTCAGTAAGTTTATTTTTTATATTTAGTAACTACTTATCAAAATATGTAATATACTTATGTTACTTGTCAATTATGAACAAATAATTATGATGATAACTCAATGCAGAATAAAATTGTTAACACTTATCTGCCTCAGGATCACAGGAAATTAAAAAAATTTTAAATTTTCCCTTTTGTAGAAATTTATTTTCTTTCATGTATAGTTCACTATAATAAAAAAATTTGCATGCTACTGCAATGGATACAAACTATATAGTTTCTGATATTGTAGCCCCAAATAAAACCCCTCTTTGATTGAGAAAAATAATAATCATTAAGCATGCTTATAGGTATTTTATTTAACAGTGAAAGAAGTATAACTTTTAAAATAAAGTGTAGTTTACAAGTAAGAAAAAAGTGAGGAAAGAAGAAAGCAAGCAAGAAGGAAGGAAGAAATTGTACCATCTCCATCAAGTATTAAATGATGTTAGGGTTGGGCATGCTGGCTCATACCTATAATTCCAACACTTTGGAAGGCCAAAGTGGGAGGATTGCTTGAGGCCAGGATTCAAGATCAGTCTGGGCAACATAGCAAGACCCTGTCTCTATAAAATATTAAAAAACTAGCTGGGCATACTGGCACACACCTGTAGTGCCCGCTGCTCAGGAGCCCAAGGCAGGATAATCATTTGAGCCTGGGAGTTTGAAGCTGCAGTGAGCTATGATCATGTCACTGCACTCCAGTCTGGGTAACAGAGCAAGACCGTGTCTATAAACATAAATAAATAAATAAATCATGTTAGGACAGAGGCACAAAGGATTTATACTCAATGTATCAAGTGCTTCCCCCAACTCTCTGCAAAAAAGGAAGCTTCATGCAGGTACATGATCCAGGAAGGGAAACAGAGTCCCCATGGCAGGTCAGCTTTGGGCCCTGCCACATCTTGTGTTAAGGACTGCTTTTTTCCTGGATGGTGCCAACCAATCTTTCTGAAACATTTTTGCTCATGTCACCATTATAAATTTTAGCTCTGGTTCCTCAGGAAACTCAGTGATATAGACAAACCCAGCGGTCCCCAATCTTTTTGACACCAAGGACTGGTTTCATGGAAGACAATTTTTCCATGGACCGGGCGGGGTAGGGGGGGATGGTTTGGGGATGATTCCAGTGCATTACATTTATTGTGCAGTCAAACTTCTCTGCTAATGATAATCTGTATTTTCAGCCACTCCCCAGCACTAGCATCACTGCTTCAGCTCCACCTCAAGTCGTTAGGCATTGGATCCTCATAAGGAGCTGCAACCTAGATCCCTTGCATGCACGGTTTACAGTAGGATTCTGGCTCCTGTGAGAATCTAATGCCTTCGCTGATCTGATAGGAGGTGGAGTTCAGCCAGTTGATGTGAGTGATGGAGAGTGGCTGTAAATACAGATGAAGCTTCCCTTGCTCACCTGTCCCTCACCTCCTGCTTTGCAGCCCAGTTCCTATGGGCCATGGACAGGTACTGGTCTGAGGCTGGAGGTTGGGGACCACAGATGTAGACAACAGTATCATTGTCTAACCAGGTCTAGGCAAATATCAAATATCTAGACCACCATTTACATCTTTTCCCTAGGGACTATGGGAACTTTTCTAACTTTTCCTATGCTTGGGAACCATTTAAATCACAGGAATCATCTATTCCTTCAGGGTTGCACACATTCAACATCACTTGTAAAATCACAGGGTCCTGCTACTCTTATAGGAAAGAGATCTTAGCATGTTCAATTCCTTCTAAGGTTATTGACCTATTCAAGTTTTCAATCTGTTCTTAAAACAATTTTGGTTATTTATTCATAGAATACATTCAAAGAATATTTTTATATTACTCTATACATATTTTCAGATTAATAGCATATTTTATACAATACTGTCATATTTGTTCATCTTCTCAGGATTTGTAATTGTATTATCTTTCTTTTTTTCTGGTTTTTTTTTTTTTTTTTTTTTTTTTTTTGAGGCAGAGTCTCACTCTGTTGCCTGAGCTAGAGTGCCATGGTGTCAGCCTAGCTCACAGCAACCTCAAATCTCTGGGCTCAAGCAATCCTCCTGCCTCAGCCTCCCGAGTAACTGGGACTACAAGCATGTGCCACTATGCCCGGCTAATTTTTTCTATATGTTTTTAGTTGTCCAGCTAATTTTTTTTAGTAGAGACAGAGTCTCGCTCTTGCTGAGTCTGGTCTTGAACTTCTGACCTCAAGTAATCCTCCTCCCTCGGCCTCCCAGAGTGCTAGGATTACAGGTGTGAGCCACCACTCCCAGCCCAGGTAGAATTTTTAAATATACCAGTTTAAAAACCATCAGCTTAGTTAACATAATGGGTAGTATTGTAAGGTTAAAACTCTGTTTATAAAACAATTATGATTTAGTGGTGTGACGAGGGGTGGGAAGTAGAATAAAACTTTGGGTTTTGCTTTTAATATAGTGTGTTGTGTTTAAAAACAGCAGGACAACTGTAAACAGCAGGGAAAAAAACTTTATATGGAAAATAATAGAAAAACTATTAATAACCTAAAGAGAATCTAATGCAGGAAAATACCTCAAAACTTTAACACATTAACTCCTAGTGTAAATATCAAACAAAAATGTTATACTGTTCCTAGTTTGATAATCAGAAACTCCAAAGTGAAAATAGAAAATTGCAATTCTTCTGTTTTAAAGTTTTCAACTACAAGGACTCAGGAGAAGGGTGTTGATAGTTTTTCACTTAGAGGATGCTTTCAACAATATGATGTTGGCCAGGCACGGTGGCTCTCGCCTGAAATCCTAGCATTCTGGGAGGCCGAGGCGGGAGGATCACTTGGGGTCAGGAGTTCAAGACCAGCCTGAGCAAGAGAGAGACCCCATCTCTACTAAAAATAGAAAGAAATTATCTGGCCAACTAAAACATATATATAGAAAAAATTAGCCAGGCATGGTGGCACATGCCTGTAGTCCCAGCTACTGGGGAGGCTAAGGCAGTAGGATTGCTTAAGCCCAGGAGTTTGAGGTTGCTGTGAGCTAGGCTGACGCCACGGCACTCACTCTAGCCCGGGCAACACAGCGAGATTCTGTCTCAAAAAAAAAAAAAAGAAAGAAAGAAATTATACGGACAACTAAAAATATATATAGAAAAAATGAGCCAGGCATGGTGGCACGTGCCTGTAGTCCCAGCTACTTGGGAGGCTGAGGCAGAAGGATTGCTTGAGCCCAAGAGTTTGAGGTTGCTGTGAGTTAGGCTGACACCATGGCACTCTAGCCAGGGCAACAAAGTGAGATTCTGTCTCAAAAAAAAAAAAAAAAAAAAAGAAGAAGAAAAAAAAAAGAAACAAACTAAAGAAACACAAACAGAAAAAACAATACGATGTTGTCCTCCTCTACTCTGCACAAAATTAAAGATTTCACAATGAGAGCCTCCTAGACACTTGATTTGTAGCTCTTACTTAGATTTCGTTCCTCTTTATTGCTCTACGTGGCCTTGTCAAGCAAACCAAAAAAGCATGTGTGACAGTATCTGAAATGCAGTTATTGTTCCTTGGAAAGGACATGCAGCCCTCATCTTATCCGGTTGCTCGGTGTTTCACCTAGTTTGGTCTGGCACAGAAATTAAGTTCATTTTACAGCTCATCACACTCAGCATATGCTCCAACAAATGGATTCTTGTGTCCGGAGACCAGTAAAATCCCTGTCTCTCTTGGGGATGCTGCTACCGCATTTGTTCTAGGACATTAATGGATGTCCTAACCAGTCCATGTTTTCTAAAGCAATGATAACTCAAGGTCATAGTCTTAAAATGAGGCATGTTCAATATAATGACTAAAAAAAATTGTACATATGCAGCACACGGACATTTCTGGTGATGTCCATCATACATATTGTTTCTTTTTCCAATATGAAATGTAATGGGGATTCTTATTCTAAGAGGCATTTTAAACGTCAACAAATCAATTTCTAGTAAGAAGCCTTGTGCATGAGTTGGAGCAAATGTTCAATCGGTACCCAGTGTTTACTCAGAGGCACTGTAGGGAAATGTAACTAGAAATGTGTACCAGATGATTGATGGAAAAAATGGTCAAGATTACGTGTTTTCTCAGAACTTATACCCAAGCCAAGAAGAAAAAGGCTTAACTATAATCTCTACCAAAATTCTTCAAACGATGTATCACCAATTCTCTGCTTGAATTTCTTTTCTTTTCATTTCTTTTTTAAAGAGATGAGGTCTTCCTGCTCTGTTGCTGCCCAGGCTGGAGTGCAGTGGCTGATCATAGCACAGTGCAGCTTCAAACTCCTGTGCTCAAGTTATCCTTCTGCCTCTGCCTCCCAAAGAGCTAGGACTACAGGCCTGTGCCACCATGCCTGGCTAATTGTTTTATTTATTTACTTATTTAGACAGAGTCTCGCTCTGTCGCCCCAGCTAGAGTGCAGTGGTGTCATCATAGCTCCCTGCAGCCTCAAACTCCTAGGCTCAAGCGATCCTCCTGCCTCAGTCTAGTGACTGAGTACACTGACTAGTAGTGCAGCGAAGCTGTCATTGTTCACACATGCACATCCCAGTCCACTCGCCTTGGCTGCCAGGTTACATTGATGTCCTGTGGTCTGTTCTCTTTATATCAACAATGGCTGGATACTTTCCAGACAGATCTCGTATTCATATCATCCTTTCAGTTTAATCAATATTACTCATTGTTTTTTATTATGGCAAAGTATACTGGCTACAGCATACTTTCCCTTTTTTGTACTACTTCTCTTTATCCCTGGAGTTTATACTTGTCTTCCTTTTTGCTTGGCGGGTTGTTTGCTTAGCTTTTTATGTTTCTTCCTCACTCCCCTCCCCAGCCCTTAAGGAGCCTGCATCCTGCTCTGGTTTGCACTGGTTGTCCTCTAGCCCTGTGGCAAAGCCATCATCTTGGGACTTCTTTTGTCATTATTCTGGAATACAAACTCCTGTGCTGTGCTATTTCCTGGACGCTACAACTTCCCTTTTCTTGGTTTTTGCCTTTCTTTTAGTGAAATGTCCTCCAGAAGCTTTCTGAGAAAACGGCCATGAGGAAAATGGTGTAGGAGTGGGGGAGGAGGTTGTCATTCCTATTATTTGGACTCGGAGTCTCCTGGATTGAACCTTTAATTTTTCTTCTCTCCCCTTTTCTACTTATTTGTCTTTTGATTCTATTTTCTACATTATTTCCCCAACTTCATCTTCCATCCTTTCAACTATGCTATTTTTAAAAAAAAATTTTTGCTATCATAGCTTTAATTTCCAACAGGTTTTTGTCCTCTGTGTTATTGCCTTATAGCTCCCTGTTCTTCTTTCACAAATGCAAGATCTTCTAGTATGTCTCTGAAGGTCTGAGATTTTATTTTTTAAGTTTTCTCCCACTTCATACATTATGTCTCTTTTTTTTTCCATTTTCTTATTTTTGTCCCTGTCTGGCATATCGAAGACTTTTTTCAAATGTGAGTGATCCCTGTTCAGGGTGTAGATGTCCAGTTTGGCAGTTCTGCCCACCCTCAGAACCTGGTCCTGGAGGTACAGATAGGGGATGAGCTCTGTCAGCCTAACTGCTCCTTGTAAAACTGTCCGAACTTCATCCGCACCCCACACATCAGAACTTGAGGTCCCATTTCCTGAGCCTTCCTGGGGTCTGTGGTGGAAACCATCTTAGTTCTTGTCAATTTCCATCACCACCTCAGAGGAATCAGCTCTCTCAGGTTAACTATTAACAAATCAGTTATCACCTGAACATCTGTTTCGACTTGCCACAAAATTTTTTAGTCTATAATCATACCATATCGAATGCACCTGATCTCGTCTGATCTCAGAAGCTAAGCAGGGTCAGGCCTGGTTAGTACTCGGATGGGAGGCAAAATTTTTGTTGATTAGTACAACAAAATGAAAAAAAAAATTTTGTTTTGTTCTCTAAGCCAGTTATTTTTTTTTCCCCGCCTTCTTCATGGAGTTCTCCTTTGTTAGCCTTTTAATATTGTTTTGTTTTGTTTTTCATTATTTATTTATTTATTTATTTTTGAGACAGAGTCTCACTCTGTTGCCCGGGCTGGAGTGCCCAAGCATCAGCCTAGCTCACAGCAACCTCAAACTCCTGGGCTTAAGCCATCTTCCTGCCTCAGCCTCCTGAGTAGCTGGGACTACAGGCACGTGCCACCATGCCCGGCTAATTTTTTTTCTATATATATTTTTAGTTGGCCAGATAATTTCTATTTTTAGTAGAAACGGGGTCTCGTTCTTGCTCAGGCTGGTCTCAAACTCCTGAGCTCAAAGAATCCGCCCACCTCGGCCTCCCAGAGTGCTAGGATTACAGGCGTGAGCCACCACGCCTGGCCTTATAATTGTTTTAATGAGGTTTCATGAGGGAACAGATAGAAATATCTGGGTTCAAACTGCCCTGTTTCCCCCTGAATCTTCCCAATCAAGCAATTCAGATACAACAGGCACCTGTGCTATCATATATAGTAATTATTCTTTTTGACTTTATCAGAATTTTATGATAAAGGTAAAAGAAATCTTTAGGTTTCACAATTGCTTGGCTTCTTTTTTTCTTCCCCGATTTCCCACATACCTTGAGTCAACCTTTCTAGAACAATGGCATAATGAGACTTCTCCTCTTTTCTGTTTTTAGTACATTCCAGAGAAGGAACAGGTCAATCTTCACAAGTGGAGAAGACCATCTTTTTCTTTCTTTTTTTTTTTTCCACTTGCAGTTTCATGCATCTTCCAAAGTCTTAAGCGTTATCTACCCTTTCACTTCTCCAAAATTCTCTTCCCAATATTTGCATTGGAAAGGAACATGAAGTCTTCCTTTATTCCAACTATGTCTTGTCCCAATCCTTCGAGTTCACTCTAACTCACTAGTTATATATTGGATGGATATTTCATGTTCATGCTATTTAAACATCTGGTATACTTCCCAGTCCTCCTTCACTTCCACGGGACTGTAGACCAGCTGAGGGATGTCATTCATTTTAATTAACTCATTCAAGGGTGGGATTCCTGAGGATTTATGTTTTCTAATAATATGGGGGAAAGGTCAGAACTAGTTTCCCAGAGAAAGTGAAGGTTAAGCTGAGACTTAAGGATGTGGAGTTTAGCTAAGTGAAGCACAGTGATCCAGGTAAATTATCAACCTCTATATATATGTCCCCTGACCTTGATACAGAACTCAGGGGACATTCCCTTTAACGATGATTCAGATGGCAGTGAGTATGAGAAGCAGCCTAATGCCAAGCAGGACAATTGTTGTTGCTTTACTCCTAGGTATACCTCTTGCCCAAGAAGTAGTACAAAAGTGGACAGGTTATATATTTTAAAAATATATTCAATATATACAATCAAATATATACAAATATACACACACATATTAATCTATCAAGGAACCGATTTAAGAAACAAGAGCTAGTCCACTGCATTCAAGGAGTTTACACAGCAGTGAAGGCTTTATGCAGGGGAGTCGGATTTAGGGGAAGCTTAATGAAAAAAACATCAGGAAATGCCAGGTGAGTGGTCTGCATCCAACTCGCACTTAGGCTTCCTCCTTTCACTCCCTGGGCAGCTAGCAAAACAGAAAGACAAGGATGGGGAAAAGGGCTGCCCGCCAGCTTGTCCCATCAAGAACCTCTCTCTGACGTCCAGGACCACTTCCAGCAAGAGGCAAAACACCAGCGAAAGAAAGTCGTCGCCCCGTTTCCGAGCGCAGGCCGAGCGCTGAGCTAGACCCGTTCCTGCAATGGCTGGTCTCTAGCTGCAGCCCGGGCGCTCCCCGCGGTTAGGGCGGCGGCGGCCGGGGTTAGGGCGGTAGCCGGGCGGGTGGAGCTCTGCCAGGACCCGGTGTGGGGGCCCCGGGCCGTCTGGGGCCTGTCTGGGGCGCGAGGGGATGGAGGGCGAAAGCCTTGCCCGGTTCTCTTTGCCGGCTGCGCAGCCCTGCGCCCGCTCTCCGGCCCGAACTCACCCCGCAGGGTGGAGGGGAAGGGGAGGAGGCCCGCAAGCGGGGGTGAGGGAGGTG
The DNA here is from genome assembly GCF_020740605.2 of Lemur catta. Classification (NCBI taxonomy): domain Eukaryota; kingdom Metazoa; phylum Chordata; class Mammalia; order Primates; family Lemuridae; genus Lemur; species Lemur catta. The sequence continues at coordinate 82,486,240 of NC_059136.1, read as the reverse complement.
GAGGAGAAAGGAGGAAGGGAGAGACTGGGGCACCTCGCGGCTCCGAGAAGGGCCACCTGTGGTCACAACCGTTGTCACGACCCCGCCGTCACGCCTACGCACGAGTGGGACGGGGCCCCGCCACCCTGGGGGGCGTCCGTTCATAAGCGGGACCTGGGCCCGCCGGAGCCCGTTCCCCTCCTGAACTCCCACCTCCACCCCGGACACCGGTCTCTGCCAAGTTTCGTACCGGGGGTGTGTGTGTGGGGGGGAAACCTCTGGCCCCGTTTGTCCCGGTGAAATCAGGGCCCCCGCTGTACCCAGGGAAGCTCTGAATAATAATTACTCGGGGGACAGGAAGCCACAGGGTAAATCAAGGAAGTAATAACAACAGCCACCGTGGAAGTCGCCGCCACCGTGGAAGTTGCCGCCACCGTGCCGCGCGCTTTCCGCGGCGCACCTGAGCCCACCCAACCTTTCCGTTCCTTCCCTTTGTTTGGTCCCATTAGTTCGCGTCTAGAAATGTATTCGAATGGAAAACGATCCCGGGTGTAGGCGTGTATTTATCTACACAGATGTTTAACACAGCTATTGGTAATATTCAAAAGTTGGGAGCTACCTAAACGTCTAACAACAGACAACTGATTCTAAATCGTGGTAATCTTTCCAGTGGGATTTAACGCGCAGGTTTAAAGTGATTTTACCGGAGAGAACTCACGACGGACAGAAAGTGCTCACCGTACCCAAGGTGGGGAGAAAGCTGTTCACAAAACAGTTTCTGGCTGAAAGACAAAGCACAGAGACACGATCTGGATGGACGGAGTCTCGGAAATCGGTGATCTTTGAGTAGCTAGATGCTGAGCATAAATTTTCCACAATGTTATTTTTGTAGGAATAAGAGAAAAACGTTATTTTATTTTTAATTATTTTAAATGTTCTTTTGTTTCTTGTCTTTTCTTTTTCTTTCCTTTCTTCTTCCTTTCCTCCTTTTTGTTGTTGTTGATTTTGCTTCTTCAAGTGACCTATGAAAGAAAAAAGTTGTTTTAAATATCTCGACTCCGCTCCTCTTCAGATCGTCCCTCCCCCTCGCCTCCCTCGAGGCGGTCGGGCTCACGCCGAGGAAGGGCGCTGTCCCGGGCCGCGCACCCCACGTGCGGGAAACCCACGCACCCGAGCAGCGCGGACGGCGGGGCGGGGCGGGGCGGGGCAGCCGGCGGGACCCGCTTCCTCCGCTGGGGGCGGGCCGCTGGCGTCCCCGGAGCTAGGCGTCTGGCACCCCCCTCGCCACGTGCCTCTCAAAGCCGCGGGCGAGCCCTGCAGGCGGCGCCTTTTCCAAAGTGTGTCGAGTTCGGGAATCGATCGGAAATTCCAAGGCCAATTAAATGCCCTCGGATTTAGAGCTCTGATTAGGCATGAAAGGCTTCAAACAGCCCCTTCAGCCCCTCGGGGCCCGCCTCCGCGGTGACCTTATGCGTGTTCTCCCTCAGAAACCTCCCAGAGGCTATCATTGCACAAGGAAGAGGGCTGTGCTCCGGCCTCTGCTCCCAGTGCCCCTGGTGGTGGGGAGGAGTGGCTCTAGGTATCTCAGAGCAGAGGCTAGACTGCCTCCCATTCGAGACTAGAAAACTAGGGGCAGGCAGAACCCGAAGTGGTCTCTGGCTCCCCAGGGACGCAGCCGGGAAAGGTGTCCGGGCCATCTGCCGGCCGCGCCTCAGGCGCATCTGCTCCAAGATCCCTGGGAGCGCTTATCTATTCCTCAGAGTCTGCCGTGTTGCTCCCCCACCCCCACCCCAACAAACAAGACCCCCATTCTGCTTCCCTCCCTCTAGGTCGCTAGTGACAAGGAGAAAAACGCCTTTCCTGAGTTTTCTAATTCAAATGCTTATCAGCTCTGCACACCACTGGCCTTTCCAAACCCTGCCAAAAAAGGAAGATCTGACAGTGGCAAAAGTTAACTACGATCAAGCTGACCATGCATATTTTGTTCATAGAAGCCTTAGAAATAATGATATAATCCAACTTTTTCATTTAACAGATAAGGAAACTGAGGCCCATTGCAGTGACAGGCCAGGCTTGGGTGGTAAAAAAGCTTCAGTCCAAAAAGACAGCCCAGAAAGCATTTAAATAAGGCCTGGGGAAGCTTGTTAGGAAGGCTTCCCCTCCAATTTCGCTCTGCCTAGCTACTAATGCCTGGAATATTGTAGTTTCTGCCCATCTTGAATGAAAAACTATAAATAAGCTCCCTGTAGCTGGGCGTGGTGGCTCACACCCATAATCCTAGCACTCTGGGAGGCCGAGGCAGGTGGATTGTTTGAGCTCAGGAGTTGGAGACCAGCCTGAGCAAGAGCGAGACCCCGTCTCTACTAAAAATAAAAAGAAATTAGCTGGACAACTATAAATATATATAGAAAAAATTAGCTGGCATGGTGGTGCATGCCTGTAGTCCCAGCTACTCGGGAGGCTAAGGCAGAAGGATTGCCTGAGCCCAGGAGTTTGAGGTTGCTGTGAGCTAGGCTGATGCCACGGCACTCTAGCCCAGGCAACAGAGTGACATTCTGTCTCAAAAATTAAAAGGCTTGGTAGCTCAGGCCTGTAACCCTAGCACTCCGGGAGGCTGAGGAGGGAGGATCGCTTGAGCTCAGGAGTTCGAGACCAGCCTGAGCAAGAGCGACACCCTGTCTCTACTAAAAAAAAAATACAAAGAAAATATCTGGACAACTAAAAAATATATAGAAAAAAATTAGCCAAGCATGGTGGCTCATGCCTCCCTACTCGGGAGGCAGAGGCAGAAGGATTGCTTGAGCCCAGAAGCTTGAGGTTGCTGTGATCTAGGCTGACTCCACAGCACTCTAGCGCAGGCAACAGAGCAAGACTCTATCTCAAAAAAAAAAAAAAAAAAAAGTGCAGCTGAGAACATCCTTGTTCATAAATTTTTGGATTTCTGACCCTATTTAGAAAACTGGAATTATCAGATTAAAGACTATAGATCTTTTGATGCACTGTGCTTAATTGCTTCATAAGAGGGTGGTGGGTTGTGCCAGTCTATAAATCTAGTGCAATGAGTATGCTCACTTCCTTTCATTAATGGTGAGATTGAGAGTGCATGAAAGTACAAGGTCTATATGCAACTAGACAGTGGTCAGATGGGGTATCCTAGAGCCATCAGTTTCTTGACCTGTACCATAAACCGTTGTGCTTGCCATCTCCAGCACACCCTGTACCATGCACTCTGTTAACTGAATGAATGTGTCCCGTCTTGCTTCCCATCCCACACTTCCACTCCTGTAGGTCACTACCTGGTAGACCTCTGGAGCTGTTCTCTTTGTGCCTATTCAGTAGAAAATAGACAGACACACAAGCCGCTAGCACAAGGCATGAGGACACCGTGGTATTTTCCATTTCTGTCTTTCCACATGCCATGCTTTCTCATTTGTCCTTTTGTTTTGTGTCCTTGTCTTCCCCTCTTTAGGCTGTCATGTGCCCTGGGTGGCTGCTGTCAATCTTACTTAGGGATATTTTGGTTCCATAGTAATGACAATAAAGGGAAAGCCAGCTCTTGTCTTTCATACACTTGTTCATTCATTTATTCATTCAATAACTGTTCATTGAGCCACCTGTTATATACAAGACAGTATGCTGGTTGGGGACACAAAAGGAAATCATACTGATATTATATATATATATATATATATATATATATATATATATTTTTTTTTTTTTTTTAGACAGAGTCTCGCTCTGTTGCCTAGGCTACAGTGAGTGCTGTGGCATCAGCCTAGCTCACAGCAACCTCAAACTCCTGGGCTTAACCAATCCTTCTGCCTCAGCCTCCCGAGTAGCTGGGACTACAGGCATGTGCCACCATGCCACCCTGCCCAGCTAATTTTTTCTCTATACACTTTTAGTTGGCCAGATAATTTCTTTCTATTTTTAGTAGAGACGGGGTCTCATTCTTGCTCAGGCTGTTCTCAAACTCCTGACCTCGAGTGATCCACCCGCCTCGGCCTCCCAGAGTGCTAGGATTACAGGCGTGAGCCACCGCGCCTGGCCATACTGATATTAATATCTAACGTTTGTTGAACATACAGTAAATGATAGGCACTGCATTAAGAATGAAATTATACAAATGATTTTACTTAGTCTTTATCACAGCCCAATCAGATAAGCACTGTTACTTCTCCCATTTTACAGATAAGGGAACTGAAGCCTACAGAAGTTAAAGGTCACAGCTGGTTAAATGGTGGAGTTTAGATTCCAGTCCAGGCAGTCAGCACTCAAAGTTGGGTGGGGAGAGTTCCAGGTAGAAGAGCTATCATCACTGAAAGCCCTGAGGCAGAAGACACAGTGTTAAAGACACAGTGAGAAATCTAATGTGGCACAGAGTTCTAAGCCAGACTATCTCAAGGCGGAAATCGGAGGAAGAGGCAAGCCCTTGTAGGTTACTGTTAAAAGATTTTGGACTATGAAGCTGGTAAAAGGCCTTGAGCAAAGGAATGATAACAGATTTGTGTTTTGAAAAGATGCCTCTGGCTGGGAATAAAATGATCTGGAGAGGGGCAGAGCAGATGCCATAGGTATTGTGTCGGCACAGGTTTAGAAGAGGGGCCTCAGGCTTCAGAGATGAATTGAATGCACTGAAAGTGAGGTGTGACAACCAGCTTCCTAGGGTGGTGAATGGTGGTGCCATCCTCAGATAGGGACTTGGGAGTGCAGGCAGGGGGACGGACAGTCAGGTTTGTAGGAAAGATCTTTTTAGATGTGTCAATATCAGTTGCCTCTGAGACACCCAAGTAGAGATTCCAAGTAGAATGTCAGAGCAATATGTAGGAGTTGCCTGGGTACAGAGGGCAATTGGAGCAAGCTCCCACAGTGCAGGGGACCGTGCAGGACAGAGGGTGCAGTGACAAGAGAGTGCAGGACACCAACATGCTCAGGTTGAAGGCAGGAAGGAAGCCCACAAAGGTTCCAGAGGATCCAGGAGGGATGATGAGTATTTCAGGTGCTGACCCAGTCCTGTGGGACGCCCAGTGGAAGTTAGAGTGTCCATGGGGTGGGAGCTGAGGGTGAGGGCTCCCAGGCAGGACTGGAAGTCACATTGCCTCACATTTGTGAACTTCAATCAGTGATTCTGCTGTGGGCTTCCGGCAGCCTTCTTTCTGCCCTATTTGTCTCAAGCAGAACATAATTCTGAAGGTCCAGGCAAGTGACTTTTAGGGCCTTTCTTTGTAGTTTCTTTCAGATTTTTACATATATATTTCAACTAACAAAAAAAAGGGGATAATGTAATGAAAGAACACTTACATTTTACTGTCTACATTTTCATTTTTGTTACTCTTATTTTTCACCATTTCTGCATTAGCCATTAACAAATAAATATAATTGAACATTCTTTTTTTTTTTTTGAGATAGAGTCTCGCTCTGTTGCCGGGCTAGAGTGAGTGCCGTGGCATCAGCCTAGCTCACAGAAACCTCAGACTCCTGGGCTCAAGCGATCCTACTGCCTCAGCCTCCCGAGTAGCTGGGACTACAGGCATGCGCCACCATGTCCGGCTAATTTTTTCTACATATATTTTTAGTTGTCCATATAATTTCTTTCTATTTTTAGTAGAGACGGGGTCTCTCTTGCTCAGGCTGGTCTTGAACTGCTGAGCTCAAACAATCCACCCACCTCGGCCTCCCAGAGTGCTAGGATTATAGGCGTGAGCCACCATGCCCGGCCTATAATCGAACATTTTTAAATACAGTATCTTTAGAACTGTACAAATATAGTGAATCAAGCTCTGAACCCCAAGGCAGGAGGATCCCTTGAGGTCAGGAGTTCAAGACCAGCCTGAACAAGAGTGAGACCTCATCTCTATTAAAAATAGAAAAAAATTAGACGGTCATGGTGGCTCACGCCTATAGTCCCACCAGCTACTCGGGAGGCTAAGGCAGGAGGATAGTTTGAACCCAGGAGTTTAAGGTTGTTGAGAGCTAGGCTAACACCACAGCACTCTAGCCCAGGCAACAGAGCGAGACTGTGTCTCAAAAAAAAAAAAAAAAGTTCTGAAACCAAATCATCAGAAACGCCAAGGCATAGAATCCCAATTCTTTTCCTAGATCTATTCATGACTAGTCTCATTTAGTCATTACTTTTTCCCCAAAACTGATTCTGACAACAACCATCTGGTCTCTGCTGTGCAAGACACAGAACTGCAGAGATGACCCAGGCTAGGTTCTCGGTAATTATTCCAAGAGAGAATGAGAGGGAGGAAAAGAAGAAGAAAGGGAAAGAATGAGAAGATGATTGTTGCAGTAAAAGAGGCCACAAATTTGGTGGTGAAGATCTGCTTTAAATAACAAACGATGTTCTCTCTCTTGGTAAAATGATGACGATATGCTTATTTCCTAAGCATGTGGTTGAAAATCAGTCTTTGTGCAGTCTGGATTAAATAGGCATGCAAACATAAAATGCTTTATGTGAGATAGATAATTTTAAGTAAAGTATAAAGATGGTGAATCTGTGTTTGAAATGAAAAAATAAACTTAAATCCTCCTGCATGATAGCTGATTTCATCCTCTGCTTTTTAGCAATTTATCAACCAATCATTAAGTGAGTTAACTCTATACCCAGGGATTGCTGATGGCAGCATTAGCCATAAATAAATAAGCTAATATGTACAATAGCTAAATGAATAGACTTTTCCTTGGTGTTTTATGGCCTGAAAAGAATGCAGCTTTTCATTAAAGGAATCATTTGAAAATGTGGAAACTGATACTGCGGCAGTTCAGTGCTCTCTGCCCATTGATAATGGTCTGCGTATTAGTTGTGGGGGTGGGAGACTGATGTCCATTTACTTTGGCAAAGATTGTTATTGAATGAAACCTTTAATGGGGGCGTTTTATGATCCCACTCAGCTAAGAGCTCAGGGCTGCCTTAGAATAGTCTTTCCCTCCACCTTGACAGCTCTTAGAGAATCAATACAGGTAGTATGTCAGTCAGTGGTCAGCAGTCCTAGAAGTGGAGAGGTGGAGCTGAAATGGAAACTGACAGGTAGCCACTTAGAGAGAGGGTCTGGGGTAAACACTTTGAAAACTGAAGCTTCTCTCGGGAGTGAGGGAGTGTCCAGCCCTCATGCTGCAGTCAGCGCTGGATCAGATAGGGAGAGATTAGGGACAAAGAGGAGACAGCAGGGGAAGAGCCCGTTGGGGCTTAGGAAAGGGCGTCCATCTGGGCAGTACCTTTAGAGCCCCAGAATTCATATGGTTTGTCCACCTGTAGCGTCTGTCATTGGTCTCACTTTAAACAAATTATTTAAAAATAATTTTTTAAAACTGTGGCAGATATGCATAACAAAATTTACCATCTAAATCATTTTTATTTTTATTTATCTATTTTAGAGATGGTGTTTAGCTGTGTTTCCCAGGCTGACCTTGAACTCCTGGGCTCAAGTGACCCTCCCACCTCAGCCTCCCCAGTAGCTGGGACTACAAGTGAGTACCATCGTGCATAGTTGCATGATTAAACCACTTTTAAGTATACAGTACGGTATACTGTATACTTTTTCAGTATACCATGTACTTCTTTTTTGTATACATTTTTAAGTATACAGCATACAGTTCAGTGGATTAAGTACATTCACATTGTTGTGCAGCCCTTGCCACTACCCATCTACAAAACTCTTTATCTTGCAAAACTGACTCTCTGTACAAATTAAATAGTAACTCCCCACACCCCCAGCAATCATCATGCTACTTTCTATGAATTTGACTACTCTAGGTACCTCATATTAGTGGAATCACACAGTATTTGTCTTTTTGTGACTAGCTTATTTCACTTAGCATAGTGTCCTCAACGTTCATCCATGTTATAGCATGTGTCAAATTTCCTTTCTTTTCAAGGCTGCCTAATATTCCATTGTATATTTGCTTGATACTTTATTATACTAAAAAATATTCCATTGTATGTGTATTTTGCTTAGCCATTCATCCGTCAGTGTACATTTGGGTTGCCTGTGTTTTTTGAGTCTTGTGTGGTCTCATTTTTTTTTTGACCCCAAATGAACTAATGCATCTTCTTTTCCTAGGTAGCAGTTTGAAGAGCCACCAAGACCCAGAAAACCTTCCTGAGAAACTTAGAAAAGCAATATAATACTTAGGTTTGGAGGATCCCCAATCCTCTGCCCTTCCCATCCTTGCCCCTCAGTATTTACCATTGACAGTATATTCTAGGCTGAGCACGGCGGCTCACACCTGTCTCCTAGCACTCTGGGAGGCCAAGGCCAGAGGATCGTTTGAAGTCAGGACTTAGAGACCAACTTGAGCAAGAGCGAGACCCCTGTCTTTAACAAAAATAGAAAAAATTGGCATAGGCTTGTAGTCCCAGCTACTTGGGAGGCTGAGGCAGGAGGATCCATTAAGCCCAGGAGTTCGAGGTTACAGTGAGCTATGATGATGCCACTGCACTGCCCTCTAGCCCGGGCAAAAGAATGAGACTTGGTCTTAAAATAAATAAATAAATAAAAGAGTACAGACTACAATAACAGTACCATCTTTTGAAAATGATTAGTGTTTCCCAAACTTCTGATCATAAGAATCTTCTGGATCGTCTTTAAACTTTCAGATTCTCAGCCCTTACCTGCCCCAGGATTGAGACTCAGTGGTTCAGAGGAGCATCTCCGGGACCTGGGGTTTAACAGGCGTCCCAGGTGATTCTTTCCTTTAGGGAAGTTTGAGAAACTCGGGCTTTAGCTTGACAGAAACCCCTTTACTACCAACAAGCAGCTTCTATTTGGAAGTTAAAACATGAAATCTTGATAATGAATGGCTGGCTGTATTTCTTTCAAACATGGATTCTCACTCTTGCTGGATGCTACCTACCATTAAGAAAGGCAGGGGCCAGGCACTATCTAGGATGCTGAATAAGTATTTTTATTTATTTATTTAGACAGAGTCTTGCTCTGTTGCCTGGGCTAGAGTGCCATGGCATCAGCCTACCTCACAGCAATTTCAACCCCCTAGGCTCAAGCAATCCCCCTGCCTCACCCTCCCGAGTAGCTGGGACTACAGGCACACGCCGTGACACCTGGATAATTTTTCTATTTTTAGTAGAGATGAGGGTCTCTCACTCTTGCTCAGGCTGGTCTTGAACTCCTCACCTCAATCAATCCTCTGCCTTGGCCTCGCACAGTGCTAGGATTACAGGTGTGAGCCACCGCTCTGGCCAGAATGCTGAATAAGTAAACGGCTGTGACTACGAACCTACTTTTCTCATTTTACATCTGAAATCAGTTTTTAAAACAGGACTGATAGACCCATTGATGACTGATATTTGGCAGTTGCAGAATTAGGTTTCTCAGAGAGAATTTTCCCTATTCTGCCTTTAAGCACTTTTGCAATTATTATACTGTAATTCATAGACCGGTCCCTATTTTTTAGTGTTTCTTGACATTTTGTATTCGTTATTCAAGTAATGCAAACTAAAAACACCCATTCTTCATTATTACTTTCTCTTGCTCTGAAATCCTGCCATATCTGGAAAAAACAATTGCATGTAATACCCTAGGTAACTGGTGAACCAGGAGAGGCTTTGTGATGGATACATGGACAGTTGCCAAAGTTCCTGACTGCCAGTGCTCACGGGCCTTCTCCCCTCAAACTCCACTGTGCCTGTGTGTGTCCTCAGGCTCAGGACCCACAGCACCCAGAGCTGTGCAGAGCCCAGAGGACATTGGCTTTCACCTTGGAGCACTATCTTTGTCATTCCTTCCCTGGCCCTGCAGTCCTCCCCTTGGGCATGTGGATAGGACTGGAATCTCACCTCACACCTCTTGTTGACTGCTCAGCTGTAACCTAGGCACCTAGTCAGCTTGAAAGATCTCAGACCCTCCTGTTATCGGGAATAGAGAGACCCACCTTGGACGCGCCTTGAGGGGGTTAATGGCTGAAGGGATTTGGTGTTTAAGAACTGGGAAATAGAGACAGCAGGTTCCCCGAGCAACCACCTTGGAAGACACCTCGCCCAGTTTGAAGATAGTTTCAAAATCAGATTTAAGAGAACTGGGCTCTGGCACCTTTAAATCAGATAACCCAGGGGAGAGGAGTTCACAGCAGGGCTCAGGAGGGCTGCCCCTGGTTCAGGTCTGTGCAGGGTTGGAAAATAAGCTGAGGGCACATAAAGGAGTGATTTTGCTGTGTACTGTGCATTCCCGCTCAAGTCTCTTGCTGTGTGTCTCAGTACATGAATTGGTTAAGAATAGGAAAAAATTTCATATGTTTGATCCTAAAATCTTACCTATTTTTATTAACACTTAAAAAATAAATTGACATAGGCTGGGTGCAGTGGCTCACGTCTGTAATCCTAGCACTCTGGGAGGCCAAGGCGGGAGGATCGCTCGAGGTCAGGAGTTTGAAACCAGCCTGAGCAATAGCGAGACCCCATCTCTACTAAAAAAAAAAAATAATAGAAAGAACTTAGCTGGACAACTAAAAATATATAGAAAAAATTACTCGGGGATGGTGGCGCATGTCTGTAGTCCCAGCTACTTGGGAGGCTGAGGCAGGAGGATTGCTTGAGCCCAGGAGTTTGAGGTTGCTGTGAGCTAGGCTGACACTGCACTCTAGCCCAGGCAACAGAGTGAGAGTCTCTCTCAAAAAAAAAAAAAAAAAAAAAAAAAGTTAGCTAGAGAAAAAACAAAAACAAAAAAAAATAATTGACATAGGCATATAGGTGTCAAATAGAACACACACGGAAGCAAATGGAAGAACATTTCGCACTTTTAAACAATTCGTAAAAATCAAGAATGGGATTCTGTCCCCTTTGATATATATTTTCTTTCTGCTTTCAACACAAAGTACTGTGCAATAAACAAATTCAGAATACATTTTATAAATCTATGGATAGGATTTACATAATGTTAAAGCACAATTTATCCCACTTTTTGATATATGAGGAATATATCAAGAATCCTCACCTCAAATATACACAATAAAATTTATTTATTTATTTATTTTTGAGCCAGAGTCTGACTCTGTTGCCCAGGCTAGAGTGCCGTGGCGTCAGCCTAGCTCACAGCAACCTCAGACTCCTGGGCGCAAGCGATCCTCCTGCCTCAGCCTCCTGAGTAGCTGGGACTATAGGCGTGTGCCACCATGCCTGGCTAATTTTTTCTGTATATATTTTTAGTTGTCCATATAATTTCTTTCTATTTTTAGTAGAGACGGGGTCTTGCTCTTGCTCAGGCTGGTCTCGAACTCCTGAGCTCAAACGATCCTCCCGCCTCGGCCTCCCAGAGTGCTAGGATTACAGGTGTGAGCCAACACGCCCAGCCTAAAATTTATTTTAAAAAAAAAAAAAAGAATCCTGAAATCATTTAAGATGAAAAAGAATTTGACAATTAAAAGAATATTTTACCCTGAGATCATATGAAAAAATAGAACCACAACCAAAACATTCTTTTTTTTTTTTTTCTGAAACGTGCTCTCCAGGAAAACAACCCTAAACATTCTCTGTCCTAGTTGTAACTCGGGCTAACTATCTCACTTCAGAATACTATATTTTATTTGTTACCTTAATCCAGAAAAGAAATAAGATGAAAATTCTTTGCACCCATAAGTGGAAGCATTTTATATTTCTTGAATAGGTCACCTTTTTTAAAAATGTAGAAAACTATTGTTTTTCTATATGAGATTCCCATACTTTATGAAGAGAAAACGGAGACATTTATTTCTATTTTACATTATCCTTAACACTATTTTTCTGTCAAAATAATTGTCTATTCTATTTTAATATTTGTCAAACAGCCAAAAATTTCCATAACATGCCACCTCAATGTTTCTATTGAAAGAATTCAATGTATAAATTTGTTCTGAACATTGGGTAGGATTCATAAAATAATAGTTCAGTGTAATTACTGCTCCCGAAGAGTCATAGAGCATTCTGAAAACACTTGAAACTACTTGTGAGTGAAATACCGCACAACCTATCCTGTCAAAATCGGACCCACCAGTGATAGATGGCCTTGGACAGTATTTGTGACTGTGCCTCTATTACACTGTGAATGGCAGCTCCTCCCCAGCCCCAGCCTGCTCTAAACTTTGCCTGGGTATAAGCTGAGCCATGACTGTATGGCCACAACGCTGAGCCTACTGCAGGCCCCACTGAGATCCCAAACATCTGTCTACTTTGATAGCTTTTTTCACTGCAACTGCAAACTGTCTAGGTCCTAGGACACCCTGAGGGCTCATTAAGAGCTCCATCAATATCATGGATGCCACTTTACTCGGAGCTTGGTTATTTTCCCAGGGTTTTAAATGTCCCTTTTTATACATTTTTTTTCTTTACTCTAATGAGTGAATGGATGATATTTATCCTCAGATATAGACTCAGGTAGGGAAAGAAATACGAGCAGAGAAACTACTTCAGGAGAAGGTCTCTAAATTTCACCCATAGCTGCAAAAACAGTTCCTTATTTCCAACAACAGACTGATGGGATTGTGTTCAGCTGGTATCCATTATTCCCAGTAAGAGCACTCCTCTGCCTCTAAGATCCTGCCAAATTACCTAGCCACTCAGTTTCACCCACTGCTATGGATAAATCAAAGCAGTGGTTCTCAAACTTTATTTTATGGATGAGGATGTTAAACCTCAGAAATTAAATGACTTGTCCAACTTCATACAATGAGGAAATGGCGGACAAATACAAGCTTGTCCAACTCTAAAATCCATTATTCTGTGTTTCTATATTCTTGGGATGCTTCTCACTATGTTCAGCCAGATTAAGTATGTCAGCCTAAAACTAACTAATTAGTTTTCATTTCATCCCACTATGTGGTGGTTTGTCTTCAACTTTGGCTCTCCGAGTCTATTTTTTCAAATTGTTATAAACTGGTTCACATTACCTTTAGAAATAGGTGAAATACACATTTTAAAGAAATAAACATAGTAGAGCTTCAGTTAATTACTCAAAAAAGATGTGATGCTATGAACTGTTATTTCCCAAACTAAAAATTGAGATATGTAACCTGATCAATATGACCAAAACTTTGGGTAGACAGGTCAGACTAAATAAAGTGGTCCCCAAAGTTTTCCAGTTAGTGTGGGATGCATGGTCTATACAATACAATGTTATTTGGCATGCATGCATTTGAATAAGTGACTCTTAGAAAAGGAAAAAAAGAATGACCTCCCTTTGCTGTTACTTCTAGTTCAAAGAACAAAGTGGGTTTATCTGAATCATGAAATGAGTGAAAAAATTAGGATCACACCAGTTCCTGATGACTTGCTTTATGGTTTGATTTAAAAATGTTTAAACCCACTCAAACAGTAAGAAAGTGTTTCAAGTAATATATTTTGAATGAGCAGTCAAAGAAAGGCTGCCTAATGACATGATGAGCCCCTCAACCTTTTCAAGAGACCATTGTTCTGACTTAATTAACACAAACTAAAACAGTCCTAAAACAACAGGGCACATTCCCATTAGGATAAATTACTCAGACCTAGTCAAAGCAGCAAAGAATTCCCTGTAGGAAAATCTGTCACTGCTGTTCCACCTGCACCGCATCAATTTCCCAAGGGACTCTGCTACAGCTGGGAGCCTCCCTCTGGAAGGGGCATCTGTTCCATATTGGATTTGTTCCATTTTGAGACGTGGGCCGTGTTGGGGGCTAAAGCAGACCACCAGGCAATCAGTTGAAACGGGGCTAGGATGGGCCAGACATTCAGTAGCTGTGGCTGCCTGCAAAGCTCTTTTATCCTGCTTATTTTGTCTGGTCTCACATCTTTTAAGTGAATATTTAAAAAAGTTTGTTGTTGCTTGCCTTAATACAGGGAAGAATGGGATCGGGAGCTGGTAGCAGGGTTCATAAACTGAGCGTAGTGGTTAGTTAAAAAGCTGGGCTTTGGAGTCACCCAGACCTGGCTTTGCCCCTTAGAGGCAAATGGCCTTGCCCCACTTCCTTCATCTCTCAGCCTCAGTTTCCTCATCTGTAAAGTGGTGAACTGAGTGGTACCGTCTCGTAGAGTTAATGCTCGATAAATGTTGGCTATTGTTACCTGGAGTCTATTGGCTCTGCACGTGAGAGAAGCTCATTCCCCACACACTTGCATCAGCCCTGGGATGCCTTGTAGAGTACATTTTTTTTTTTTCAGTGGGTCTCTGTCTTGTGTGTGTGCGCATGCACTCTCTACATTAGCAGGAGCCAGATAACTAGAAAGATAGGAAAAAATCCACTTAGCAATATAAATACATTTATTTATTTATTAGCCTTCCTTTGCTTGGTTATAATTTCTCTTCCCCAATTGGTAAAGGTCATAGATGGTGGAATTGACTTCTGTGCCCGCCAAGAAATTTTGTTTGGTGCTAAACATATTAATTGGCACTTGTTATGTGATGGGGGAAGGGGGGGAATAAAGGGTTTAAAATGAGTCCACATAAAAGTGGAAGATTAATTCACATCTGAAGACTTACTTATAACACTAATTAAGTTCTAGCTTGAGTGAATTTTTAAAGAATTTGTTCCATAAAGAAATAACAGGGGCTGGGCTGGTGGCTCACGCCTGTAATCCCAACACTTTGGGAGGCAGAGGCAGGAGAATTGCTTGAAGCCAGCAATTTGAGACCAGCCCGGGCAACACAGTGAGACCCTGTCTTTAAAAAAAACAATTATCCGGGCATGATGGCTCATGCTGGCAGTCCCAGCTACTCAGGACGCTGACACAGGAGGATCACTTGAGCTCAGCAGTTTGAGGTTGCAGTGAGCTATGATGACACCACTGCATTCTGGCCCAGGTAACAGAGACTTGTCTCCAAAAAAAAAGAAAGAAAGAAATAACAGGTGATGGCCAGAAATAGTACAACTGGGGGCCCGAGGCAAATAGTAGAGAAACAAGAGAGAATTTGAGTCCTTATTTCCACACTGTGCTCACACCCTGAGGGCTAGTTGTCTCCATGAAGCTTCATGTGGGAGTGGAACGTTTCTTGATCTGGGAAGGTCTTCCCACAGATGCCACAGGAGCCGTACTCATCCTCCTTGTGTGAACGTCGGACGTGGCTGTCGTGGGCGGCGTGGGAGGCAAAAGATTTACCACAGTGCTTGCATTTGAAGGGCTTCTCCCCGGAGTGCTGCCTAATATGTGTGCGGAGTATGCTGGAAGCGGAAAATTTCTGCAAAGGACAGAAAGCACAAGAAAAACCAACTTCATGAGCTGGACAATGAATTAAACAAAGGGGTCGATGTCATTGTTATTGATACTTATAGATGAACTTTGCATCTGAAGGCTATAGAGCACTCACGGTGGTCGGCAGTAGCCTTAATCAGAAAGGACCTGACTGACTTGCCCTTCCGGCTGGTTGTTGAGTTGCACCATGATATTGGAGCAGTGGTTCTCCAGTGATTATCATCACCTGGATGTCTAGTTAAAAATGCAGATTACCAGCCCAGAGAGTGTGACCCAGTAAATCTGACAGGAAACTCAGGAGACTGCATTTACACAAGCAATTCTAATGCAGGTGGTCCCAGGACCACACTTTAAGACAACCTACCTTAAAACAAGAAACCAATACTGTCCTATGTCTTTGCGTAAGTCAATACCTTACTGGCTTTCTTCTTCTTTTTTAAAGTGTCCCTCAATGGTGCATCTTACAGTCCCGTAGTACAACATTACAGCCAGGATACTGACACTGACATAGTCAAGATACAGAATATTTTCCTTACAAGAATCCTTCATGTTGCCCTTTCGTAGCCATGCCAAGTTCCCTTTTGCTTCCAATTCTTTCTTAAGCTGAGACCGTTACTAATTTGTTCTCCATTTGTATAAGTTTATCATTTCAAGGATGTTATATAAATGGAATCATACAGTATGTAACCTAGGATTTGCTTTTTTCAGCATAATTCTCTGGAGATCCATCCAGGTTGTGTGTTTTTGTTGCCGAGTAGCCTTCAGCAGTACATGGAAGTGCGGCAGCCTGCTTCACTCACCTCCTGAAGGACATCTGAGTTGTCCCCAGTTTTTGGCTATTATGAATGAAGCTGCTATAAACATTTGTGTACAGGTTTTTTTGTGAACATATGAGATTCCACATCTCTGGGATAAATGCTCAGGAGAGCAATTGCTGAGTCCTTTGGTAAATACAAATTTAGTTTTTAAAGAAACTACTGAATTGTTTTCCTGAGTGGCTGTAACATTTAAGATTTCTGAGTCCTTTACTGTTTTTACATATCTTTTCTAGGCCACTTCTTCTCTTTTTCTTATTTATAACCTTTCACTTCATTCACTTCAATACTATTTTCTGACCTTTGTCACTTTGAGGCAGTATGTTAGATATAATAAGTAAATAACTTCCTTTTTGGGCCCACTGAAAAACACCAGGTTAAACTGGAGGGCAGCACTCAACAATGGGGTGTCTGGAGGCACCTCCACCTGCGGCAGCAGGACCTTTCAGATTGGCATGTGGGGAGTCAGGTCACTGCTCTGTGAGGAAGGCCACCCAGGCATGGCCAGTCTTCCAGTGGAGTAGCTGGAGTCCCATATGTCGGCCATAATGGCAAATCACCAATTTATGTGATTTGGCTCAGGGAATCCACCATCCTCACATTAGCTAGAAGTACAGGGAGAGGACTGGGTTTAGAGCTCCAGAAATAGGATGGTTTGCCTTTGCTCTGGAAATTCCATTTCCACCTCCTGAGCATTCATTCCGTCAGGACAGAGTGCTTTTTCACACAAATCTGTGGTGCTTTCCTTTGGTTCGTGCTAAGTTCATGTAGTTTAGATATGGCTCAGCCCTGTTTTTCTATGTTGATTATTTTCATTCTATCAACATATACTTTTTTGGAAGTATTAGTTTCCCTAAGCCTGGTAGATTCAATGTTTTATTCCTTTTGGGGGAGGGTTAGAAGTCCCCCCAAGACAGCCTATACTACTTGTATGGCTCAGTTGTAAAATGTGTAAATGACTCACTGATAGAAACATGTTCTATCACCCCCAGTGCTCTCCAATAGGACTTTCTGCAATGATGGAAGCTTCCTGTATCTGTGCTGTCCAATTTGGGAGTCACTAGCCACATGTAGCCACTGAGCTCTTAAAATGCGGTGAGTGCAACTAAGAACTGAATTTCCAATTTTATTTCATTTTTATTAATTCAAACAGCCACATAGAGTTAATGGTCAACTATGCTTTGGACAGCATAGATGTATGTCACCAAAACAGGACATGAAGTATTTTGGTATAATACTCCTACAGCATGGTCAAATTATCGTCTCTATTACAGCAACCCCTAACTGTGTATTAACATTTGTCTCTCCATTTTTATAACTATATTCTGTATAACATAGATTAGATGCCACTTTCCCAGTGTCCCTCTAGAAAGTTAGATCAGCAGCACACTCCCAATTTAAGTCTTCACAGATTAAAGTAGTAATAATACTAGCTAACATTTCAGTAGTACTTACGTTATGCCAGCTTGGCAACAGGAGGTCGTATGTGATCCTGTTTAGCAAACTTGAGCATATTTGGGGGTGGAAATGAGGATTGGGCTGATATTTGACTAACATTTACCAAGAACTCATTATAAGCTGAACTTATGCTTCAAGTTCATATCCCTGGATACCCAAGCAGAGCTCAAGACAGATCACTTAAAAGGTGGTGCCATTTACCTTGGTACAATACATACACTGGTAAGGTCTCTCTCCAGAGTGGACTCTCATGTGTTTCCTCAGAGTCGAAGACTGAGTGAAACGTTTCCCACATGTAGAACACTAAGGTGAAAAAGGAAAATATAGTTGAAATCATGTCTTCCCCTAACAAGTCCATTGCAGCATTACGTTTACCTGGGGGCTAGAGGAGAGCTCTCATATTTATTTTGCATAAATACATCGCCCTCCCCAGGCTGAGGGTCTACCCGAGACAATAGAAAGACATCCCAGGAGTACACTGAAGAATCAGGCAGCATGGGCTCTGGTCAAGACCCTGCCCAATGCTATCACAAATGCTCATGTGGTGACTTTAGGTAATTCATAGAACATCTTTGGCTGTCAGTTTCTTCAGATCTGAAATGTGGGAACTGAACAGGATTGTGATAATGTGCGGTCTGAATTAGTCCTGCTCTGTCAACAAGTAGCTGGGTGACCACAGCAAATCAGTTAAAGTTGGAATCTTTGTTTCCCAGTCTTCCTTGTGGGCAAAATACCTGCTCTGCCTTCCTCACAGGGGAGTAAATTCCAAGTACTGTGCAATTTACTTAGCAAGTATTTATGGAGTGTACCTACTGTGTGCTCCGCACTCTGCTAGAAACCAGGAGCTGAAAACCCAGTGGGGATGGTGATGACTATGCAAACCAAAATGGTGCTACAGTGTGACAGACAATTGTACCTACAAGAAAAGGTTAAAATTTGGGGGGTGTCCAGTGGGATCACGTGGCAGCTGTGGACAATTCCCGTCATTTCTCCATAGTCTTTCTCAGGCATTCCACATCAGGTGAAGGAAGCTACTAGAGCAACACAACCACCCAGAGGTTGCCAGGGACAAACAGAAAGCCTTTGGTTTTGACATCATTTTTATATAAATTACATTCACTAAAAAGGAAAAACAACTTTCCTCTGAGAAAGGTTTCCATGCTTCCATGCCCTGCTCTCCAGATAGGCAGACAAGAGAGCAGGTCTTTTTAGATGGTGGGATTTGGAGTGAATCTTAAGTCTTCTCTAACTTTTCTGTACTGCTTTAAGTTTTAATAATGAACATCTATTATCTTTACTAAAACAAACAAAAAAATCACATAGAGTTAATACTGCCAAAAGATCAATTATAAAAGGATAGCAATTAGAAAAAGAAACTGTTCTTGGAAATTAAAAAGAAAACGAGAACCAAAAAACAGGGAGTTGGATAAGAAGATTCCTTTGAGCTCAGCATTTTCACCTCCAGATTGAAAGAGTCCACTGAGTACAAAATAGCAGCGGGCGGTGGGAAGGGAAACAACATCCAGTTTGACACTTTCTGATAAAATTTCAGAGCTCCAAAGATAAAGAACAATTTCCACAAAGAAGAAAACTGGTCATTTACAAATTTTGACCTAAAAATCTATATATACCCAGTAAAGCTCTCAATGAAGTATGCAAGTAAAATATCCCCAAAGAAGGCTTCAGAAAAATTTTCACCATGTACTCTTAAAAACAATTACTTTGAAGATATACTCCAGTAATGCAATAAAGAATCCAAAAGAGGCCAGGTGCAGTGGTTCACACCTGTAATCCTAACACTCTAGGAGGCTCAGGTGGAAGGATCACTTGAGGTCAGGAGTTCAAGATCATCCTGAGCAAGAGTGAGATCTCATCTCTACAAAAAATAGAAAATATTAGACAGGCATGGTGGTGTGCACCTGTAGTCCCAGCTACTTGGGAGGCTGAGGAAGGAGGATTGCTGGAGCCCAGGAGTTTGAGGTTGCAGTGAGCTATGATGACACCACTGCACTCTAGCCTGGGTGACAGAGTGAGAATCTGTCTTAAAAAAAACAAAAAAAAAAACAAAAAAACATTTGTTTGGTCTCATTAATAATGAAGATGCAAATTGAAGTAAGATAATGTTTCTCACCTATCAAAATGGCAACATAAAAAAATAATATTATTATATTATTCCTGGGAGAGTTGGTGCTGCTCACTACACTGCAAGTGCAGGTGGTTGGACCACAAATTGACACCTACTTCTAGAAAGCAATTTGTACCTTAGCTCAAGATCCTTAAAACTATATTCATCCTTGGACCCAGTGTTCTATTTCCTGGAGTCTATGCCAGAGAAATAATCAGAAATAGATAACAGATGATTTCTATAAAACATTGTTCACTGCAGCAATATTGGAGATAAATGCACAAAATAGAGAATTAGTTAAATAAATTATGGCATATCCATACGTGAGGTACTGATGTAGCTATTATTATGTTTACAAACTAGCTCATGATGTAATCTTAAGTCAGAAAAGTAGCCTCATAACATTCAGTACAACCCCACTTATATTAAAATACACACATACAGAGAAAACAATTACAGCTATAATGGCTTAACTTTGAGCCATAGGGTATCAGGTGATTGTTCCCCCCCTCCAAATTGTATTTATCAAGAACACATTATTTTCTCATATTAAAAAATAATCAAAAGCAAATAGCTGCTGCTACAGAATAAATACAATAAAAATTAAATATTAAAGAATTTTATCAGCTGGGAGCAGTGGCTCATGCCTGTAATCCTAGCACTCTGGGAGGTTGAGGCAGGAGAATCACTTGAGATCAAGAGTTCAAGACCATCTCTACTAAAAATAGAAAAAATTGGCCGGGCATGGTGGCATGTGCCTATAGTCCCAGCTACTAGGGAGGCTGAGATAGGAGAATCACTTGAGCCCAGGAGGTTGAGGTTGCTGTGAGCTAGGCTGATGCTATGGCACTCGCCTGGGAAACAGAGTGAGATTCTGTCTCAAAAAAAAAAAAAAAAAAAAAGAAGAATTTTATCAAGTAAAAACATAAAAATCATTCTTCACTCTCAATCACATTCCTAGAACTACAGTTAACAGTTTAATATGTTTCATTTCAAATGTTTTTTCACTTATACGTAAAACATTATACACAGCAAAAATAAGCCATTCTTCTACATGGGCCTCCCAAAGAGCTGGGATTACAGGTGTGAGCCATCGTGTCTGGCCAATGAGCCATAATTTATACAATCATTTCTGTGTTGATGAAAGTGCAGTCTCTAACTTTTCACTATCAGAATGTTGGACAGTTTAACTTTTTACTTTTGTCAGTCTAATAGGCAAGAAATAACTTTACTGTCTTATTATTTTAAAATCCTTTAAGAATTACACAAATAATACATGATAATTATAAGAGCACTCAAACTTTACAGGAATATATAATATAGTGATTGAATGTGATTTTTCTAAAAGCTTGGGAAGGACAAGATAAAGACAATTTCATGACCATTACTCTCAGTTTCCAAATGAGGAAAACTGGAGCTCAAGGTTGTAGCTTCCGCTGGTAATGTCCACAGGGCCGGAGTCGAGCAAGAATCCCTCTGTGCCCAAGTCTCCTCCTCTTCCTCTCTCTTTTTTTAAAGGGCTGGAGAGCGCCCGAGGGTCGAACTGCTCTGCCTCAGCAGAGGTTGGCTAGGACACTGCCGAAGGAACTGCTGAGCTAAACTCCTCTTTCTAATTAAGCCCAGGGGTATTTTGTACATTTTTGCACCAAGCCTGGCAGAGTGACCACATGTCTGAAACAGCAGAAAATGGCTCCCTGATGTCATCATTGCCTTTCTTCCTTACAAAATTCCTGGCCTGCCCTAGAAGCCTTCCATTCTTTGGACCATGCCTGAATACGGTGCAGTTACTTAAGGCCACATGCAGGCTCTCTGCTGCCTAGAACGGCTCAACCCTTTCCCCACACATCCAACTCTGCCTCCAGTATCAACCAGATGTCCCATTTGCGCTTCTAGACTGGGCTCCAGACCACCTCCTCTATGCACCTTTCATAACCCAGGCACCTGGGAAGCAGGGGACACTCCTTCCTTCATGTTCCTCCTCTGCCTGGTACACCCCCCCAACACATGTGTCACTGCAGCTGTTCATGTCTGCCTCTCCCATAACACTGTCACCTCCTTCATGGAGGTGGTCCTGTCTAGCATCATTTCCATGCAGCTAGAACCTAGAGTCTCTCACCGTGTGTTCAGGAGTTTGGAACCGGAGTGTGACAGTGTCCTCGTCCCTCCTCGTGCTTACCTGGTGAGGCCTGTGCTTCTCGTGGACGTGACGGATGTGGATCCGGAGCCGGCCCTGCTTCTCAAAGGATCGTTTGCAGAGAGAACAGGGAAATCTCCTATCACCTTTGTCCACACAGGGGGTGTACTTGATGTGCTTGTCTCTGTAGTATTCGTAGGTAAACATCCTCCCACATCTTTCGCACGGAAAGCCTTCTGCAGACTCTAAGGAACACAGCAAATGCAGTGGTCTTTTCAGTTATTTCCGTCCTTTTTGCTTACTCCAAGAGGATTTTTAAAAAACCTTTGATTACAGAAAATTTAAATATATATCAAAGTGAAAATAATAGTGTGTAATAAATCTTCATGTGCCCAACATGATGGTGACCAACGCAGCCAATTTTGTTTTCATTTATATCCTCTCTCTCCATAATGGATTATTTTAACACTAATTCATCATTTGATTCATAAATGCCTCAAACCATAATCTTTAGAAGATAACATCTTTTTAAAAAGCATAGGCATAATGCCATTGTCATATCTAAACAATTAACTCTTATTCCTTAATAGAAATAGTTAATACTTATGTACAAACATATACAATTACTTTATGGTCAGTTAGTTCAAATTAGGGTTCAAGTTTACATGTTGTACATTGTTATTACATCTCTTAAATATCTTAATCCCTAGGCTCTCCTTCCCTTGTTTCCTGAAATGTATTTGTTGAAGCAACCCTTCTCCCAGCCCAATTTTAGAGCAGTTCAGCCCTATAGTTCTTGACCACATTCCTGCCTGGCACTGTTGAGGCATGAGGCTAATACACCGAGGCACACCTACTTTCCTTTAAAATTAGCCTGAGCTACAAGTTCAAAGCAGTCACCACCCCCCACTCCCCAGCTAACTTCCTAGGCTTCCCAGTGCTGTTCCATCTGACCCCATTTACGAAGCTCCAGGCACCCTCTTAGTTTATAGTTTACTGCTCTAAACTTTAGAGAAAGATTCCAGAGCTAGAATCTTCATGTATAGAGTGAAAACATTTTGACTTCCCTAATACACAGGGTTACTGTGACGATGAATTGAATTCTAACACTTATTGAGTCTTACCAATGTGAGTGACACCATCACTGAGTGACAGGCAAGACTGAGAAAGGTAAATCTGTTGTGATCAATGGAGGAGGGAGGAAGAGAGAGGTTAGAGAGGGTGCAGCTAGACTCTAGCAAAGGAGGTCCCGGGTCCAGCGGTGTCTCTGTGTTGGGGGACGGAGGGATAAGAGAGGCCACCTACAAAGTGAAGTAGCTTTGACTATGAATGCACCACTGAGATCTCATTGTTTGCCCCCAGGGAGGGAGAAGCGCCAGGAGTGAGTCTATGCAAGAGTCTCTAGATAGAAATCTTTTTAGCACCGGGCCAGCAGGGAAGCTGTCCATCAGGGGCTTTGTTAGTTGACGACTACATCCTAGGCACATTTAACAGGTGGCTAAAGAAACAAACCATTCATTAAGTAAACATCCAGGAAGGCGACTGCCAACCCCAGCCTACCCCAGGCCCATCCCAGGCCCAGCTGTGTCTATCACTTTCATTGAGGTGCTAATACTCTCAGAATCCCCTTGCTGGGACAGTTTTTGCACAGAGCTAGAATTTTCATTGGTCAGAAAAATACCTGGCCGTCCTGCTTCCTGGGGTGGGAACAGAAGATCAGAGACCTTACAAATCAAAGCACTAAAGCACACTAAAATTCAGAATAAGTGTTCGATAGTGAGTTTGCATAAGAACAACTGGTTAGACAGAAATGAAAGCGACATTCCTAATTAGAGTTCAACTGTCTACATTTTCTGCTCAGGTCTTTGGAAATTTATCTTAATCTAATCTTATCTTCTTCCCTATCCTTCCTCCTCCCCCATCTCTTCACACCTCCACACCCCAACACACAGACCCACACAGGCACGCATCTGTGAGGCATGCTAGCATATTCAAATAACTCACTTATATCAGACTCTTCCCTCTTCACTTAAGGCCATAAAGTTTTTGAGAAAAAAAGAACCATTTCTTTTGAGAGGGGAGAGGAACTTTTGTTTTCCGTTTTTTTTTTATCATATCCAAACCATTCATATTAACAAAAAACGAATGAATTCATCCACAATTCTTCCCAACAAAATAAGTTGTTTATAAGTTCCTGTCTACATGTTGTCCAAAATTCATGTCATCTTAACAATGCTGTAAGCATCAGATATCACTTGGTTGAAAATTGGAGCACAGCTAACTGCATACTGGGTTTTTCCCTGTTGCTTGTTATGACTGTAATCTCCGCTAGCTGCATACTATTCCATGCTAATAATATACAGGTTGACTATCCCTTACCCAAAAGTCTTGGAACCAAAAGTGTTTCAGATTTTTTCCCAATTTTGGGATATTTCATATACATAGTGAGATATCTTGGGGTTGGGATCCAAGTGTAAACACACAATTTATCTATGTTTTCTATATACCTTATACACATGGCCTGAAGGTAATTTTATTCAATATTTTAAATAATTTTTCACATGAAACAAAGTTTGTGTTAAGTACTTAATTATTTTCCACTTGTGGTGCCATGTTGGTGCTCAGACACTTTTGCATTTTAGAACATTTCAGATTAGGGACAATCAACCTGTGGCATCATTTTCTTAACAGTTATCCTACTATTGCGCATTTAGGTTGTTTGTGATTTTTCACTAATATGAGTGGTGCTATAGTAAAAATCCTCATGGACAAAGCTCTTTCCTTTTGGACTATTTCTTAGTGATAGATTTCCAGAAGAGTATTACTGAAACATCAGAGGTTATGAGTATTTTAAGAGTCTGATGCATAATGGTAAATAATTTCTCAAAAGGACAATGATTACGTTTTGTGAGTTATAAAGCATGTATCTTTAGCAAATACATTTTTCACTTTTATTTCAAAAGCAGTTGGTACATTTTGGCAAGTGACCAAAAAAGGCTTAAACTTGGTCTGGTGCTGAATATGAGACCAGACCACAGAGAATCCCACCATCTTGCCCTCACTCCCACCTCCACCTACGTCACCCCATTCCTACACCACCCACCTGTCCAGGGAGCAGGAAGATTGTTCACAAGATCCTGGGGGATTCATACCCACCTTAAAGCCTGAGAACGAGAGTCTAGCTCAACATTTCTCAAACTCACCAGAGACCCATAGTAAGAAATATATTTTATAGTTGCCACCTAGCATACACACATGTACTCATTTGAAACAAAAACTTCACAAAACAATGCTTACTCTTACATAAGTGATTCCCATCAATATTTTCCATTCTACTTTATTCTAATTCTCTCTCTTTTTTCTTTAATGCTGGTCTCAACCACTAAATTGATTTCCCACCCTATTAACATATTGCAACCCTGCAACCCACCATTTGAAAAACGCTACTGTAGTGCTATGGCTTCATCAGCTGTGTTAGCCCGGGCAGAGATGAATCACAAACTGGTTCACCTACAGTAGAAGTTACATCCATTTATTTCACTTTTCCTTTATTCTCAGGGAGGGGTGAAGGGGAAGAAGAAAAGGTGTTCTTGTGAACAGAGGCAGCTTCAGCAGCTTTGGAAAGATGAGGACACTTTCCTTCATCTGGGCAATGCCCCCCTGGTTAGAGACACACTCTGCTTAGTCTCCTGCAGCAGCGTTTGGAAGGGAGGGGTGCCACAAGGAGGGTTTGTGGAAAAGAGCCCAGTCCTTCGATAAGAGGATGCCCTTGCCGGGTGACGCACAGGTGTGCACTTGCCTTCAGATGGCTCCTTCCTGGGCTCTGGGAGTTGAAGGCCCGTGGGAATATCCAGAAACTTGTCATAGCAGTCTCCATACCACACAAGGAGCTCTTGGTTCTGGTGGATCTCTTTGTAGCTCTCATAAAATATATGCCCTTGACACTGCACAGCAACTAGGTTCTGCTCTTTGGGGAAGCGGGCACAGTTGACATAGGACATCCAATTCCGCGTACTTCCCTTTCCATCTATAAAGTGGCTCAAATGATCATCTTCAAAGATCTAAATGAAATAAGACATGAAGTTTGCACTATACTTTTGCCTAATCTATAAATTTATTAAAACTTATAACCCAAATCTCACACTTGAGTCCACCACATAGATTTCCACATTATTACAAGTAGCATATGTAGATTTACTAGCTTAAGGACATCCCTGTAGATGACGTGACATATTAATATTTGTAAAGATTCTTACTTTTATCATTTTCTTCATTCACAACTTTCTCTAGTGAACACATGTTAATTTTGTAAGCAGAGGTTTAGAAAAATAAAGAGGCTACGTTTAATTCCACAATTTAAAGACAACCAATTAGTTTTGTATTTTATCCCCACTAAGTTTCCAAGCATACTGATAGAGCCATAATTTATTTCTTTTTATGCTGCTGGTAATTTCACTGTCTCCAATGTTCTGTTATTATAAAGAACCTCGTGATTAGCATCTTTCACATGGCCTGGATTTCAGAATCTTTTCCTAAACTATATTCCTAGAAGTAGAAATTCAGGGCCAAGGGATTTTGGACATTTTAAGGTATCTGATACATTCTAACAAATAGTTTTTTCCTGCTCATAATAAACTGCAGTCCCACCAGCATGTCCCTGTACACTATCACTAGAACTTGAGTATCAGTTTTTAAAAATCCTTGAGTAGTTTTACAGGTGAATAATATTGAATTTTAACATTTGCTTTTTTATTCCCTTTAGCATACTTTCAGCATTCTATAATATTTAAAGCATTTGGTTTTATTTGTAAATGTGACACAGTGTATTAATTCTTTAAATGTGTATTCCATGGCTAATCTCCAGACTAAAATGACTTAAGGCACCACAAACATACAGAATTCACGCTATGCTCATGGAGTGAACACCTACCATTCCTTCCTTTTACAAGCAACACGAACAGCAGATATCTGCCCTCCACGTCCCCTCTGCATGTCCCCTCTCCCTGACCAGGACTCTCCCAGAGCAGCAAAAGCCAAGATTTCCCCAGTCAATCTCCCCACTTTCAGCAGATCCACCAAAACATACTTACCTCCCACATCAGAGAATTGTCTCCATAGGTCTTGACCTCACTGGCGTTGACCACTTTACCTTGAAAGGGCCCAAACCTCATTCCTTTGGCAATAAAACTACTGCAGAACACCCCAAAGTGTGGCACTTCACCAAACATCGTCTTCATGAGGCAGAGACCTACAGGAAACCCAGGGCAGGAAGAGAATGAGGAAAGTGACTTTGCATTAGTTGAGAGAAAGAGATCAAGCAAGGAGTCCTGCTTACCTTCTGGAAGTTGAAGGGAGTCTTTATCCAGAGTGTGAGGAAGAGAATCGGATCCTAGGAAAAGGCAGGGTTAAATTTTTTTTCACTAAAAATGTATCATGGGGCATGGTGGCTCACGCCTGTAATCCTAGCACTCTGGGAGGCTGAGATGGGCAGATTGTTTGAGCTCAGGAGTTCAAAACCAGCCTGAGCAAGAGCGAGACCCCATCTGTACTAAAAAATAGAAAGAAATTATATGGACAGCTAAAAATATATAGAAAAAATTAGCCAGGCATGGTGGCTCATGCCTGTAGTCCTAGCTACTTGGGAGGCTGAGCCAGGAGGATTGCTTGAGCCCAGAAGTTTGAGATTGCTGTGAGCTAGGCTGATGCCATGGCAGTCTACCAGGGTGACAGAGTGGGACTCTGCCTCAAAAAAAAAAAAAAAGTATCATGAAACGTTTTCATAAGGCATTTTCCTCCTCAACTCCCTAAAGGTAACCATCAGCCTGAGTTTGATATTTATCTGTTCTTTATTATTTTTCCTGCTTCTTTTACATGAGCTTTTAATATACAATTTTATCTAGGACTATTCTCATTTGGGACTCAGAACAACCTTTTGCAAGGATGTGTAATTAAACCCCATCTGGAAAATTTAAGAAACTTGAGAATCGGAGCTAATTCTTGACCAAGGTCAAGGCAGATGGCTGTACTGGGAGTCTAAGAGTGAACTGCATGAGAATGTCATTGAGATACCTTGCACATCCCATAGAATCTGATCCCAGGTGACAAGACCATCGCATGAACCATTTCTCTCCTGGTCCTCAACTCTAGGCTCTGATGGAGGCACACCACCCCGCTTCCCTGACTTAGATCCACCTGGAAGTACCTCATCCTGACTCCTGCTCCCACTTCTGCCATCCAACCCGGCTCCCAGATGGTGTGGACTCCCTTTACCAGAGCTGTCCGTCGGGACCAGGAGGCCAGAAATCGCATGGTGCAGGCTGGCTGGGTGCTCCAGGCTGGGCGTGACCCCATACAGAACCAAGTGCAGGTCCTTCTCGGTGAAGTGAAAACGATCAGGCGACCTTCCTTCTTGGCTGGAGAATTTGGGATCATCCTCAGACCGCTTGCTGGGTGAGCAAGATAACTGGGAGGTCTCCCGCCCCTCAGGCAACCCGGAAGCATCCACAGGAGAGGGTGAAATGAAAGTTTCAGATCTGCACCACTGGCCACTGTCGCTGAGGCCACCAACGGGACCCAAATCTTCACTGCTAGCACCCACGTGCTCGCGGCTGCTGTTGAGAAAATGCGGAAACTCCCTTGGGAGGTGGTAATATGGTGGTGACTTGCCGTACCAGGGCAGATCGTAGAGCGGCTCCCTCTGCAGAGCCAGATCTGGGTTCAGCACGGGAGGTGCCGTCGGAAAGGCGAAGGGGGACATGGCCGGGGCAGCTGACACCGCGGCCTCCAGTTGCCGGAAGGGTTGGAAATCCTCTTCCTCGGTGGTTACAGGGCTTCTGTAGTGGTCATAGGTCGCGAAATGCGTGTAGTAAGCAGCCAGCAGCTGGCGGCTGCTCTCGGGCAGGTAGCACACCTTGTCCTGAGGCCCGGCCTCACCTGGCCGCGGTAGAGCCGTCCCCGGCCACGGCGGTAGAGCCATCCCCGGCCACAGCGGTAGAGCCATCCTCGGCCACAGCGCTCGGCCGCTCTGCGGAAAAGCAGGGACCGTATGGGGTCGCGCCGGCCTCCCCCTCCCCAGCCAGCCCCAGGTCGAAGGGAACTGGATAAACTTCCCAATTCGATCCCGCAAGCCCTATCCCACAATAAAAACAAAACAAACAAACAAAAAGAAGAAATAAAAACAAACAGAAAAAGCTCCAAACGAAAATCTGCCAGGATCCCGCCCGACTCCAAGTTCCTGGTTAGTGTCGCCTTCGCCTTCCCTCTCTGAGCACACCTTGACCAAGCGCGGCTGGTTTCCAACACCCGACCTCTATATTCGGCCCCCAACCCGGTTCCTGCAAAACCCGTTTCAAGCTCCCTCTCCCTCCTTCTTGGTCCGACAAAACTCTTCTGCAGAGTCTGTCGGAAAAGCCGCCCGGCCCTCTCGACCCCCGAGCCGGGGCCAGCAGGCGAGGGCCAGGCGGTCGCAGGGCTACCAAGCAGGGTCCCCAGCAAGGAGGGAAGCGCCAAGGGCCCGAGGTCGGACTGCGCCGGTGGAGACGCGCTCCCCGAGCCCCCGCGTGGGTCCCGGCAGCCCGCGCCGGGCTCCGAGCCTGGGTCAGACTCAGCGGGCCTCGGTGGTCCCGGCAGCCGGGAGCGGAGGGGCGCGCCACCTTCTGCTCCCCCGGGACCAGCCACCAGTCCCGCTTCCCACGAAGACAGAGTCCTGCCACATTCCCCAAGTCTCTCGAAGCACCAGTCATCCCAGCAGGGGGATTAGGGGCTTGGGGTCGCCTCTTGCAAGCCGGCGAGGACGCGTCCCAGGCCAGGTGGGAGAGAAAAGCCTTGGCGACCTGTGGCCCTCCCGCCCCCGCATCGCCGTCGCGGCCCAGAAAGGGTGGCGTTTTAATGGACGCGCAGCAAGTTCGCCCAGGCTGAGGAATGAGGCCCCTTCAGAGCCCTCGGGTCTTGAGGACGGAGATCAATGAGCCCAGTAAGGAAACCAAGCACGGTCGTGAGTCAGAAATTAAAGAACACGGGGTCAGGAGAAGAGGTCAGCCACGACGTGGGCATCTGCCAGTCTCCTCTCGAGCATCCAAAGGCGCCCTGCTCCTGGCCTTCTCCCACCCCAAGAATATGCAACTTGGGTTTGAAAGCCGCTTAAGGAGTAAAAGCCCCAAGAGGGCAAACTAACCACCCCAAACGAACTGCGCCAGCGCGCGCTGCCCGCGCTACCCAGTCGCCCTGGAAGACGACGGGCCCGGCGCCTGGGCGCGCTCCCTGCCCGGCACCTACCTCCAGGCACCCACCTCCGAGAGCACTGCAGCCGAACACGCACCTCCAGGACCCTGCAGGGCCACGCGCTCGGGGCTGGTAGGCTTCGGTTGGGCCCCGAGGGCTGAGCCGGGTTTAAGAGGGCGGGCGGGGCCGCAGGGCACCCGGAGAGCGAGGGTGGGGAAGGGACCGGTCCCGCAGAGGCCCCCTGGTCCGTCTTCTCCCCGCCCACCGCAGCCATTGGCCGACGCTAGACTCGCCCCCAGTCCCCTGGGGTCGCGCACTTAACTCCTCAGTTCGCCAGCCCTTCCCCGGGACCTCGGTGGAGAGCGCTCGCCGCAGGCTTGCTAGGGCGGGCACTGCTGCCGCGCCAGGCGTGTCGGGTCGGGGAGCGAAAAGCTGCGCACGTGTGCTACCTGGGGTCCCCAGACAAGCCCTCCGCGGGCGCACCCGCCCTGAACAGGGGCCCGCAAGGCCGGGACCCGAGTCCAGAGGTCGAGCTCCTGCCTCTCGGCTTCCAGTTTTCAAGAGCCGAGCTTGCCCGAAGGCGGCATCAAACCCAACCTAGGACCCGGGGGGCGTTTGTCCCTGACACCTGGCGAGAAGCCGGGCGCCGCCCTGAGGGCTCGGAAGCGGCGCCTCGCGGATCCCGGGTGGGTGCATCTGGGCGCGGTGGGCCCGGCGTCCCCGACGTTAAAGGTGGTAGTTTTGCCCTCTCAGGGGCTTCTACTCCTTAAATGGATTTCAACCGCCGAGAGCGGGCGTCCTGCACCGCCCCAGCTGTCACTTCCCGGGGGAAGGCTAGAGACCTGGGACGCGCGGGCCTCTGAACACCAAGGTCCATACCCTTACTGGGAGCTCAAAGACCGCATTTTTATTCTGAGTGGGACATTAGGGAGAAGAGGGAGCGCTTAGGCCCATTCACATTCACAGATGCAGCGCCGAGGGTGCGGAAACCGCAGTTCTGCGGGGTGAGCGTGGCGGAGCTCCGCGCACCTTAGCTCCGTGCGGAGAGCGACTAGCCTGGGGCGCGGCCGCGGGGTTAGAGGAAGAGGCGCAAAGCCGCACCCCGGCCTGGCCCAGGCTTGGCGGGGAGAGGGAGGGAGGAGACATCCACCGGCTGAGAGACGCCGCCTAAGTTCCGAAAGCTGGCGGGGGACGGAGGCTGGCGGCCGAGCGTGGCCACGTCTGACACCTCCCCGACCTTCCAGAGCGGGGGTGGCCGGGCAGGCGCCCCCTTCTCCGTGCCGGGGACCCGGCCCTGCAGCCTCAGCCCGCTGCGGCGGGGCCGGAGGGGAGAGGAAAGAGCCGGACTGCGAGGCTTTGGAGGGAGCCGGCGGTGCGTGCCCCGCCGCCTGTCCCCGCGTCCACGTGCAGCCCCGGGTCGCGCGCGGTCACCTCGCCCTCCGGCACTGGGCGGGCCGGAGCTGTCTGGGCCCAGCCCGGTTTCGCAGTCTCAAGGCGGATCCGAGATGAGAGGTGGCACGTTATTTTCTCAACCCAAATGAGCTCAGGAGCTTAGGGTTTCCTCTTCTCTTTGCCTTGAGATAATAAGATCTGCGCCAACAGGTTGAAGAAGGGAGCAGTACCCGTCCAATCCAGTCCCGAGCGCCAGGCACCTCTGGGGGAAGGATCCTTTCCTTGGAAAAGCAGAATAAATTCTGCCGTCGGCTTCCTTCCGGAGGCATGCTCACCCCAGGACTCCCACGACCCACTTCCATTTTCTTCCTTCCTCCCGGACCTCACCGGTAGGATTTAAGAAAGGGCGAGCACGCGCATGGTGGTCCGTGGGTGTTAGGTCCACACGAGGTCAGTTTTTAGTGTACTCCAGGGTTGTAGCTTTATTTTAGCGGAAGCAACATGAACCTCATCTTAGAGATTTGTTCTGCAAAGAATCTAGAGTTTCGTTTCTTGCAGATCAAAATGTATTTTTTTTTTTTTTTTGAGACAGAGTCTCACTTTGTTGCCCGGGCTAGAGTGAGTGCCATGGCGTCAGCCTAGCTCACAGCAACCTCAAACTCCTGGGCTTAAGCGATCCTACTGCCTCAGCCTCCCGAGTAGCTGGGACTACAGGCATGTGCCACCATGCCCGGCTAATTTTTTTGTATATATATTTTTAGTTGGCCAGATAATTTCTTTCTATTTTTAGTAGAGACGGGGTCTCACTCTTGCTCAGGCTGGTCTCGAACTCCTGACCTCGAGCGATCCACCCGCCTCGGCCTCCCAGAGCTAGGATTACAGGCGTGAGCCACCTCGCCCGGCCCAAAATGTATTTTAAAATATTTTTTAAAATTGTAAGACTTGCTTGTTTAAATAGCTTCAAGAAATAGGTGAAATAAAAGTGGAAGACTCTGCTCCGACACATCCCTGCTCTAGGGAAATAGTCCTAATTAAAAGTTTGGTTCACTCTCTACCCGCATTCCTTTTTTTTTTTTTTTTTTTGAGACAGAGTCTCACTCTGTTGCCCAGGCTAGAGTGAGTGCCGTGGCATCAGCCTCGCTCACAGCAACCTCAAACTCCTGGGCTCAAGCAGTCCTCCTGCCTCAGCCTCCCCAGTAGCTGGGATTACAGGCATGCACCACCATGCCCGGCTAAGTTTTCTATATATATTTTAGCTGTCCATATAATTTCTTTCTATTTCTAGTAGAGACGGCGTCTCACTCTTGCTCAGGCTGGTCTTGAACTCCTGACCTCGAGCAATCCTCCCGTCTCGACCTCCCAGAGGTCTAGGATTACAAGCATGAGCCACTGCGCCAGGCCTCCCATTCCTTTTTAAAAGAATACTGTACTTTTAAATTGTATAAGATTATGTAGGACTTTTTAAAAAACAAAATGGAATTATACTTAATATTTGTCTGCAATTTTCTCACTTAATATCTACTAGTCAGCAGTTCCCTATCAGTATATTAGGATTAACTTTATTCCTTATAATGGCTGTATGATACAGAATTTCAGTTTATGAATGTGCTTTAATTTATCAGCGTCCCCTTGAAAGGTATTTAAATTATTGCCAGTTTTTCAACGTTGAGCCACTTCTGGGAACACTGTTACACAGAAACATATTTGTGCTACTGTGCCTTGTAGAAAAAATACCCAGGTGTGAAACTGCTGGATAACAGGTATAAACACTGAACATTTTAACAGGTACTTTAATCATACCGATTTATACCTCTTCCAGCAATGCGTGCAAGTGCCCTGCTTCTCCATGCCCTCACCTAATACTGGATGTTGCCGACTTTTTTTTAAAGCTGCCCATCTTTCAGATGAAAAGTGAAAAGTGGTATCTTATTCTAATTTGCCTTTAGTCATTTACATCACAAAAAATTTTAACTAACAGCTGGGCGTGGTGGCTCACGCCTGTAATCCTAGCACTCTGGGAGGCGGGTGGATTGTTTGAGCTCAGGAGTTCAAGACCAGCCTGAGCAAGAGCGAGACCCCGTCTCTACTAAAAATAGAAAGAAATTATATGGACAGCTAAAGATATATATAGGAAAATTAGCCGGGCATGGTGGTGCATGCCTGTAGTCTCAGCTACTCGGGAGGCTGAGGCAGGAGGATCGCTTGAGCCCAGGAGTTTGAGGTTGCTGTGAGCAAGGCTGATGCCATGGCACTCTAGCCCAGGCAATAGAGTGAGACTGTCTCAAAAAAAAACCCAGAAATTTAACTACCTAGCTATTGATGGGCCAGGCACCAAGCCAGGTACAGGAAATACAATTGAGTGAACCTGCCTTGTTGCCCGTAGCAGTCTAATGAGGGAGATCTGCACGTGATGAATGTGTCCCTACGAACTCTGGTGTGAGGAAGAAAGTACAAGATAAAGTTGCAGTGGAAGAGAAGAGGTGCATGCCCCAACCTAGGCTAGGAGGACACGAGGGTTCTCCTGACCTACAAAATTGGAAAGATCTGTGGAAATTAGCGAAGGAAATGACAGCAAGTGGTATCCAAGCCACGGGACACCGAGCCTGGGAGGAGCTTGGCTGATTCATAGAACTGCAGTGGAGGAGGTGCTTGTTGGAGGTTGGAGCGTCAACAGTTACCAGATCTTGAAAGGGACACTTGTTAAGATGAAGTATCCTTATATCTTTACTTGCAAGTTTTCATGGACGGAGCAGTAGAAAGTCACTGCAGACACAAATATATTTATCCCTCAAGAACTTCAGCATGCACATCATCAACAAACAGTCAGCATTTATGGTTCTTTTGTTTTAAAGGTAAAATTGACATAATGTGAAATGCACACAGCTGTACCATAAATTTTGACAGTTGCATAAATCAGTGTAGCCTCAATCCCTATCAAAATATAGAATATAGCACCCTGAAAGTCCTTCAAACCTCTTCCCCAGTAATCCCTGATCCCCCAGCCTCTCCCCCAGCAACTGTTCTGTTTTTTTCTTCCCCCACAGGTGGGGCTTTGCCTGTTCTCTAACTTCATATAAATGGAATCCCATGGCATGTACTCTGTAGTGTCCCGACAGAGGCTCAGCTCTGTGATAGGGGAATTTTTGGTGCACCGTGAAGAAGGCAAGCAACAAGCAGAACACATGCTCATGCCCCATCGCAGCAGGTAATTCTCTGAAGCCCATTTGGAAGAGTTCAAATGGGCCTGGAGGTTTTGGTTCCTGTCCACACCTGCCCTTAATGGTTTTTCTTTTGCCGGTAGTATACTGATGGCAGGCGAGACATCCTTGGTGACAGAATCAGTGTGGGTTAGAATGGCAGCCAGTGTGTCCTTGCAATGGTGACTTGGCCCACCTGTGATGTCAGCAAGGTCCCCTCCACCGGAGAGGCTCTGGTGCTTCCAAGAAGCCATCCTGGGAACACCAGAGAGAATCTTGAGGTATTAATAATTTACCTCCAGGTCTGTCTCTGCACTTTTTCTCTGATATTGGGGCTCAATTTTTTAGCATTCCATACTGGCTGTTTTAACCCCTCCATGGTGGTGATTTTTTTGGTTATCTTGGTGAGCTAGTACTTTTGTAAGGGCCCCTGCTTAGGGTAAGTGATTGGACAGGGCATTTCTTTTAGCATCCTGATCACCCTAGCAGCTACCTATTTCTTTAGTAGCTTTAGGATATTTTGACATTCCTTGACCTTGGTGCACTGTTTCCAGAGCACCCAGACTTTACCCATGACCTCAAGACGCATCTACTATGTGTGCATATTAACTCTTTTCTCTCCAGCTGGTTGGCTGCTCCAGGGACAACAATCAGTTCTGCCATCTGGACCATAAGGAATCATATTCTGAGGGTGACTTGAGATCTGTTATGGCAAAGTCAGCCTGATCATTTCTTGTTTGTCTGCAGATCTGACCCATCAACAATCAAGGTCAAGTGTAGACTGTTCAAAGGTATTTCTAGTAAGTCTGCATGGGGCATGGATGATTCTTGGACAAATGCCAGTTTGGCATTTTCCCTTCTTCTGGGATGGAAGGAGCACAACAGGGTTCAAAGAACTACAGCAATGGGATAAAGATACGTATAGGAGAAAGTAACAATATTTTTTTCCTTTTCTTTCTTTATTTTTTCAATGCAGTCAAGATTCCCACATTTGTGGAAATCCCAGAGGTCAGCACATCCACGGTGTGCCATGGATAAGTCTCAGCCACCTTTGTGATCAGAGTATCTCTCTTGCCAGGTAAGTAGAGTGTGAACTATTTCATAGAATATAAGATGGCTCAGCTAGAAATGTTGTGCGTTTCATTAAGTAGCAAAGATTGCACAGCTTGGGGAACCACTGGGTTTAAGGAAGATCCCAAAACTATGTGAGCAGAAACCTCCACCAGTTGACAATGTGGATAGGTCTTTGCCACTGGAGTAGGGAGTGGGGACATTACAGTGAGTTATGGGTGGTTTTCATGTAGCTGAGTTAAAACACCAAGGACCCGAGCAGATCATTTATGAACAAATGTGGAGAAGAGTTAACGGTAAGTTAGACCAAGCAGGGACAGGGGTTGTTGAAGAGCTAGCTCTCGTGTGTAAAATGCCTGTTCTTGCTTGTGCTCCCAGGAAAGAGGGGGTCTGTCACCAAGGATTTAGTCAGGTCCTAAAGAAGAAGTACTTTTGGAGAAATGGGGAGCTATGTCCACAATCCCTCATGAGACACAGCAATCGATTTTCAGTGGTGAGGCTAGGGAGGGTCTGGGTGGCCTATAGTCAGTCAGTCAGAGGAAGAGACTTGCCTGAGACAGATCATGCCCTAGAAAATGAGCATTTTTGCTGAAAAAAAATTGCAGGTTTTTTTTTTTTTTTTTTGACGCCTGTTTCCTTTTGTGACAACCGTGCTGGGATATAGGGAGTGTTGAGGAAGTTGGAGATGTCCACCTGTTGGGTTCTCTCTGACTCCAAAGACAAGGGATGAACCTAGTGGCAGGGCTGTTGTTGAAAGTGTAATACCTGTAACTCTGAGAGTTTCACAGAACAGTTAATGATCAAGTTTTAAGGGATGAATTGGAAGTTGGGTGCTAAAACTTCTCCCTTGGAGCCTTCTCATTATCTGTCAGATTGTTCCTTGCCAAGAGTGAGACAGTTGGTTTTCCAGCGTCCCTTCTGTTCATAGTAGCAGCAAGTATCCTTATCCATGAGCATTTTTTTGGGAGGCAAGTGGAGTATGTGGGGCCATCCAGTTGTTTGCTTTGAAAAACATTCACTTGTTTAGGGTCTTACTCTATTTTTGTTCTAAGACTTTTTCAGAATGTTTGGACAAATGCTATAAGGCTGTTAGGGGAGCTATTTCTTTCTTTTTTTCTTTCATTCATTCATTCTCTCTCTCTCTCTCTTTCTTTCTTGTTTTGAGACAGGGTCTCTCTCTGTTGCCGGAGCTAGAGTGCAATGGTGTTGTCAGAGCTCATTGCAACCTCAAATTCCTGGGCCCAAGTGATCCTCCTCCTTCAGCCTCCTGAGTAGCTGGGACTACAGGTGCTCACCACTATGCCTGGCTAATTTTTACAAACTTTTTGTAGAGACAGGGTCTTGCTGTGTTGCTTAGGGTGGTCTCAAACTCCTGAGCTCAAGTGATCCTCCCCCCTTGGCCTCCCAATGTGCTGGGATTACAGGTGTGAGCCACTGCATCCAGCCCCAGTGGACTCTTTAAGGCCGAGTTTGCATCTAAAGGACTTAGTAATATATGTACTAGCTGTGTAGGGAGGTTGGGATCACAGCTCCTCTGCAGTATCCTAAATGCTAAGGTTCTTCATATGGGTCATAATGGCTCATCATTGAATATTAAATATTTGTTGCTCCCCCTTTTTCTTTGCTCTTTTAAGTTGCTCCTAAGATGGACAATTTTGGTCATATTGAAAGTTCCCCTAAGTGATCACTTGGCAAATTGTGTCATTTTGTAAGATATGCACAAGACTTTGAATTATAACAAGAATATGTTTAAGAACCAGGTATGCAGCTTGCTGGAGGTGTGGGCTCAGACTGAGAGGACCCCACTAGAATTGATAAGGACCAGGCAGATAATGCTGCTTGTGCACTTCTGACCTCACCCCCTGGCCAGAGGCTGGCTGTCTCTGACCACAGACCTAACAACCCCAGCCCCTAAGTGAACAAAGGTTTTGGAGATTTTTTTTTTCTCCCAAATCATTTCTTAGGGATAGGTCAGTAGAATAATAGACTTTGTAAGGTTTTTAGATGGTTACCCAAGGCAAAGTTCATCTACTGAGGGACACTGGCATGACAACACCTTAAACTTGTCAGCCAGAGTCATGCCCTAATTTAAAGGTTGCTCTGGACCTGCCCTAACAAAGCTTAAAAGCAAGCCTCAAAAGCAGGTGTCAGTCTGCACTCGAATGTTTACAGCAGCACAATTCACAATTGCAAAGATGTGGAAACAATCCAAGTGCTCATCAATACATGACTGGATTAATAAAATGTGGTATATTGGCTGAGCATGATGGCTCACGCCTGTAATCCTAGCACTCTGGGAGGCCGAGGCGGGCGGATCGTTTGAGCTCAGGAGTTCAAGACCAGCCTGAGCAAGAGTGAGACCCCATCTCTACTAAAAAAAAAAAAAATAGAAAGAAATTAACTGGACAACTAAAAATATATAGAAAAAATTAACCAGGCATGGTGGCACATGCCTGTAGTCCCAGCTACTTGGGAGACTGAGGCAGAAGGATTGCTTTAGCCCAGGAGTTTGAGGTTGCCGTGAGCTAGGCTGATGCCACAGCACTCTAGCCCGGGCAACAGAGTGAGACTCTGTCTCAATAAAATAAAATAAAATAAAATAAAATAAATAAAATGTGGTATATGTATACCATGGAGTACTACTCAGCTATAAGAAACAATGATGATATAGCACCTCTTGTACTTTCCTGGGTAGAGCTGGAACCCATTCTACTAAGTGAAGTATCCCAAGAATGGAAAAATAAGCACCACATGTACTCACCATCAAATTGGTTTCACTGATCAACACCTAAGTGCACATATAGGAATAACATTAATCAGGTGTCAGGCAGATAGGGGGGCAGGGGATGGGTGTATACATACATAATGAGTATGATGCGCACCGTCTAGGGGATGGACACGTTTGAAGCTCTGACTCCGGAGGGAGCAAGGGAGGCAAGGGCAATATACGTAACCTAAACTTTTGTACCCCCATAATACGCTGACATAAAAAAAAAAAGCAGGTGTCAGACCTATCCTAAGTAATTGCATACCAGGACAAAGTTCAATAATTTTTAGTGGAATACAACAAAATCCAGCACTCAAGAACATAAAATTCACAATTTTTGGCATCCAGTAAAAAAAAAAAACAACATGAATAGGCATGCAGAAAAGCAAGAAATATGACCTATAACCAAAATAAAAATCAATTCATAGAAACAGACCCAGAAATGTCAGCAACAATGGAATTAACAGATAAATATGTTACAATGGTTATTATAGATATGCTTGGTGTGATACAGAAGGTAGAGAAAAACATGAAAATTAGGGGGGGAGAAATAGAAGATATACAAAAGACACAAAGATATTTTGGAAATGACCAATGCACTCTCCGAAATAAAAAATACTCTGAGTGGTATAAATAGTCAATTAGGTACTGCAGCATAATGCAACGAAACATTACAAAATGAAGCAAAGGAAAGAAAGAGACTGAAAAAAATTGACAAGGGTATCAGTGAGCTCTGGGACAATATGAAGTGGTCTAATATAGTGGTGTAATTGGAGTCTCAGCCCCATCCAAGGACATCATAATTAAATTGCTCAAAAGTAGAGATAAATATTTAAAGCCAACCAGAAAAATAAAAAGATATTACTTAAGGATGAACAAAGAATGACAGCAGACTTTGCATCAGAATCTATGCAAATTAGAAAAACAATGTAGGGACTTCTTTACTGAAAGAAAGAACTGCCAACCTGAATTCTATGCCCCCTCCCCCCAAAAAATCCTTTAAAAATGAAGGTGAAATACTTTTTCAGACCAAAAAAAGCAGAGAAAACTTATAACCAACAGACCTGCACCCCAAGAATTGTTAAAGGAAGCTCTTGAGGTAGAAGGAAAATGATGGTAAATTTAAATCCAGGCATGTTGATAATTACATTAAATGCACATAGTCTAAAGACTCCATTAAGAAGCACAGTTTATCAGATTGGATAAAAACAAACAAACAAAATGAAGACAACACTACAACAAAATCCAGCTGTAGGTTGTCTATAAGAAAACTATTGTCAAGTTACCAAGGCAGCCTGCCACAGTTTCATAGTTGCTGGCTGAAGACACCAGAATCCTGGGTCAGAGCTGTCGGGCAGTTTATTACAGCAACAGCAACAACTAGACTACCGGCATTTTGGTAGTAGTTCTTCAAGTCTCAATTCCACAGGGCAATGCAAAAAGGGTCAGATGACTCCAGTGCACACAGAGGACTGTATTACAGGAGGGTAGGGAACTGGAACCTTTTATAATTTATAATGGGCAGTGAGTATGTCTGCGTTTTGCTCTGTCTTCAAAGACAGTAAGCAAATTTGCTCCTACTTCTGAAGGGGGACACTATCTCGTGTGTGTGTGTGTGTGTGTGTGTGTGTGTGTAGATTTAGGGGGTACAAGTGCAGTTTTGTTACTTGGATATGTTGCATAGTGGTGAAGTCTGGGCTTTTTGTCTAGCCATTACCCAATAGTATACATTGTACCCATTAATAATTTCTCATCCCTCACCCCCTTCCCATTCTTCTACCCTCTGAGTCTCTAGTGTCTATTATTCCACACCCTATGTCTGTGGGGATACACTATCACTATCTTCCAAGGTTGTTTGCCATCCAAACATCCTTGAAAACATAGTCCAGAACAAGGGCAGTTTGTTTCACTCACAAAATATGCAGAGACAATATAAAATACCCTAAAGCACCCGAGCCAGTAAGGGAGAACAGTTTTGACCATAAGTCATATTGTTGGTGATACACAGCAGAGGAACCAATCTAATATATCTCTAGGTAGAAATATTTGGAGGATATTATAATAATGAGAGAGACATATAATGTTACTATATGAATTTTTAAAGATACAATACTTCATGGAATTGCTATAATGTGCCTTTTTGAGGCAATTGTAAAACTGGTCTGTGATTGTTGGTTGTACTCTTGTAAATTCAAAAAGAGAACTTGTTGAACTTTATTATTTTTTTAACCTACTGTTTTCAGAGTGTCTATTTTGAATTAAAATTTGTTACACCGCTGCAAAAAAAAAAAAAAAATGTGCAGGCCGGGCACGGTGGCTCACGCCTGTAATCCTAGCACTCTGGGAGGCTGAGGCGGGAGGATCACTCAAGGTCAGGAGTTGAGACCAGCCTGAGCAAGAATGAGACCCCGTCTCTACTAAAAATAGAAAGAAATTATCTGGCCAACTAAAACTATATAGAGAAAAAATTAGCTGGGCATGGTGGCACATGCCTGTAGTCCCAGCTACTTGGGAGGCTGAGGCAGAAGGATTGCTTGAGCCCAGGAGTTTGAGGTTGCTGTGAGCTAGGCTGACGCCACGGCACTCTAGCCCAGGCAAAAGAGTGAGAGTCTGTCTTAAAAAAAAAAAAGGAAAAGAAAAAAAGAAAAAAAAAATGTGCAGAGAGACCAATGGAGAATTGTCTCTGGTTTTCGTTAGTTTTTGCAGTTTCAGTAATTTGTATTTAATAATAAATACAATAGATTACTCCTATGTATGATACAAAATCTTTATCTTCAAAAAACAGGCTCTCCCCCCACTGCACCCTACCCGCACAAATCTGGTACAGCTACAGTAGGAACCAGCTTTGTTTAAATCCTGTATCAGTCTAGGACCAATCAGGAGAGAGAAATGATACAGTCATTTGAACAGGAAAATCTTAATATAAAGAATGATTATACCCCCTTCTGCCTTCCTTCCCTCCTCTCCTCTCGCCTAAAAAAAAAAAAAAAAAGAATGATTATCTATAGCAGGAGATTGGAGGGACTAGACATTGGCTACTAAAAGGTAAAGAAAACTCTACAGAATGTAGGAATATAAGATTTATATATATATAAAATAGCAGATATAATAATATCATATAATACTATATCTATTAGCCATTCCACAGCCCCTGGGCTGAGATCTGGACTTTGTTGGAGAAGGCTCAGCCATGGCTACTGAATGGCAGACAAGTTGCTGTGGTGCCACACTGGTAGAACTTGCCGGAAATCAACCCTGTGTAGGGTGCTGGGGAAGGCGGATTGCATGACGATGTCTCACTACGGGAACTCTGCTCCAAACCACCGCAGGAGGTTGCAGGGGGAAGCCACCGGCCACCGAGTGCTGCTGGCTGCCGTGCGTGGCAGCAAGAGGGCCTGGCCCCCGGGAGCCGCGTGTTGGGGGAGCCAGGGCCCTGCAAGGTCGGGCTGGGGAACGGAAACCTTTTCCCCCGTAGCGTCTCTCCGGCGCCCTCTACCGACGAAGCTTCAGTGCCAGCGGGCACGTTACTGAAACGTTTCAGATTGACTTTTGCAAAGCAATCAAATAGGGTGAATTTAGAGCTGAGAGGCAATAAATCAATCACAGGCATAAACTCCAACAAGTAAATAAATCCACGCCTTCTATTCTTGCAAAGCTAGCCTTAGTTTCCTTGTTTGGAAAATGGTGGTAAGGAGGGAAAACAAGAGTAATATACACTTGAAATTCCTTTTTATCATAATATTTCACTACTGTTTTTAAACCAGGTGAGTGCCGAACCCCTCTCTTCTGCTCTTTCCTTTCATTACCTTAGCTGTGCTGTCTCTTGAGTGCTGTCAGTCTTTTGGCAAGCAAGTGCAGGTAACATTTTGTTCACTCTCAGTTCATTTATTCAGGTCTGTCAGAAGTTGTTCCAGAAGGGGGTGTGTGTGTCTGTGGTTGGCCTATTGTGGTGATTTGTGGCTCATCTTATGAGTCCCTAGTGGAGGCGAGAAATAAAGTAAAAGCAGTGGCTCTTGCCAGGTGCTCTCGTTTTGTTTCCTTCAAGAACCTGCTTTGATGGGCTCAGAGTCACTTCCCGATCCCCTCCTTCCCAGCCCCGCTCCAGGAGCCACTCAGACCACTCCGCAGGCTCCTGTGATGACTGATGGCTATCTCTCTGAGGACAAATGGTCATTTTTTGCTTTCTCTTTCCTACCTCTCCCTCCTTCACGCTTTCATGCTTTCACTGCCACGAGTAATAACCACACTATTAACAGCAGGAACGTCTGGAGTTTGTCTCATTCACTGTCCTATTTTTCACTCTATTCTATAAGACACAGCAACCGAGAGCTCAGAGGCGCCTGGAGGACGTCATCTGAGGTGTAGTTCCAGGGGATTGCTTGCTGATAGGAATCCTGTTCCTATAGGGAATGCCTCTTTGGGGCTTTCTACACCTGACACTCTGTGGTCGAACCCCCTAAGAGAGTGCCTTGCCCAGTATGTGGGGTAGGGCTGTGACACTTGGTGATGGTCTTAGATGTGGGAAAGACGTAGTCTTGACAAGAGTAAGTAGCTTTCTTTGCCAACCACCAGTTTGGGGTTTGTCCATCTGAAGGCTGTCACCCACCTTGGATTAGAGGGCCTGTATGAGGCTGGCCACCTCCACTGCCCTGCCCTGAGCCTGCTTGTCTGCTAGAGGAGGCTGGAAGGTGGCAGTCTGTCTTCGCAGGGATAGACCTTCAGTTTCTCTCCAAACTCGGCCCCAGTGCATCTGCCTTGTAGTTAAGAGGCTGGTAGTACTCGATTCCTTGCCTGGAATCTACCTCCTTCATTGTAAGTTTTACTGTTGTCCCTTTAGAAACAGATTAAGTGCCACTATTTCCATGAAACCTTCCAATGCAAAGCAGTCACTCCAGTTTCCTATGATTCACTTCACCTTTTAAGCTGTGATAGTTGCTTATGTTTGTATCTTCAGGGAGACTGTGAGCACATTCATGTCTGTATCTACTCTCCTCAGTGGCTTGTTAAGTAAAGTTTTGTTCTGTGACTCAGTGAGGGAATGAATTACACCAGTGCCCAGCGTTTTCTTCCTTTCCCTTTTTCTCTGTATTTATTTCTGCCCTCCCCCCTTCCCACCTCTTAGCCAAAAATGCTCCAGCTCTACTTTCCCATAGTTACATGGTTGTAGCCATGCTGCCCAGCCACACAGAAATGCCACTTTTGCTATCATGCCCATAGTGTGGCATTTTTCTTAAGGGATGTCCCCACTGCCTTAGGTGAAGTTAGACACCTGCCTACCAGACAGCAGAAATGGAAGGGCTTCAAGTCGCTGCCAGCCACACAGAATACTCCCAATACTCAGGGAAGCCTTGGGACAGCAGCCTGCCAGTCAACACCAGCGGGGACAGGGGTCTCACACGGGGCAGACAATGTCCATCCATAGGTCTTCAGAAGCTTTCTGGTTTTTGGAGGCTGGACCACAGGGCAGTGTGTTTTGTGACCGAGCCCCATACGGCGAGCTGACAAACCTGAGTGCATGCTTTGGCCCCACTCCCCATGAGTTGGGAGTCTTGGGGGCTTCTGGAAAATGAGGAGCCAGTGAAGGAGGGTTGGCAGAGGCTGAACCCGCCATTCAGCACCACGGATTCTGACCACAGAACAGGGCATTACGGGGACTCGGGGTGCTGGTGGGCAGAGGCTGCAAGACCCCAAAGGGGTTTATGAATTCAGGCGTCAAGAGTTTGCACTGCGAGCTCAGCCCCCCAGGGACTGCAGTTTTGATCTATTGTGCGAGCAAATAGATCCAGCAGAGCAGCTCTCTGTTTCTCTAACCGGATTGTCTGCCCCTGCTGGGCTGCACCGGGTCTCAGCAGCACTGAATCGTGGATGCTGTGATAATAATCGATTTGTCCCGTTTCCCCCATTGACTCATGAGCTCCTGTGTGGGCTGCCAGACCGTGGGTTC
This sequence comes from Lemur catta, assembly GCF_020740605.2. Taxonomy (NCBI): domain Eukaryota; kingdom Metazoa; phylum Chordata; class Mammalia; order Primates; family Lemuridae; genus Lemur; species Lemur catta. The sequence goes on along the minus strand of NC_059136.1, from coordinate 82,441,981 downwards.
AGGCAAGGAAGGTTTCACCCCCCCCTTGGCCCTGAGCCCCCACACTGTCACTGTCACTTCCTGTTGGACGCTGTATGTACTTCATAAATATGCATGAGTGGCATTGAAATATGTCATTTGTAGGGCAGTTTAGAAAAAGGGTGGATTCAGAGAAGGCACTTACTTTTTCAGTAGTGATCATTTTCTGTGTCTTTGTTTTGTTTTTAAATTCCTCTTGGAATTTAAAAATCCTCTTGTTCAGATCAAACAGAACTGTGGAGAGCTTTCCTTGCCCTACGAGGAACCTCTGGCATGTTTCCTGGGAAAAGGCAATGAGAAAGTCCAAATTGGGATGGGGGAAATGGCCAGCTTTTGGACCAAAAGTAAGAGATCAAGTATTGAAAAGTGAACTTTCGCGGTGATCTTGGCAGGAGACAGACAATGGCAGTGGTTACGCCCTCGTCTGGCTGGCGGCGGCTGCGGCCAGTTAGCTTAGGGTCTGGGGCCCCCCAGCGGGGGAAGCATTCAGTTTTCTCTACACAAGGTTTGTGTGCAAGAGTTTATGATGACAAAAGTAGTTCATCTTCCCTATAGCGAATTTACAAAGGTTAGAAAAGAGTTAAGAAAAACGTTGTCTGTAAAAATCAGCTCTTTTAAAATGTCTGTCTCATTAGAAGATTTTAAAAAATGATACTATAGTCATGCATTGCTTAACATCAGGGATATGTTCTGAGAAGCGCATCATTAGGTGATTTGGTCATTGTGTGAACATCATAGAGTGTACTTACATAAACCTAGATGGTCTAGCCTATTGCATAGCTAGGCTATATGGTACAGCCTATTGCTCCTAGGCTGCAAACCTGCACAACATGTTACTGTACTGAATACTGCAGGCAATTGTAACACAATGATAAGTAGATGTGTATCTATATACATCTAAACATAGAAAAGATACAGTAAAAATAGGTATAAAAAATAAAAACTGTTACACCTGTATAGGGCAGCTCCATTATAATCTTTTTTTTTTTTAAGACACAAGTTCTCTCTCTGTCATCTAGACTGGAGTGCATGATCATAGCTCACTGTAGCCTCGAATTCCTGGGCTTAAGTGATCCTCCTGCCTCAGCCTCCCGAGTAGCTGGGACTACAGGCACACACCACCACACCCGGCTAATTTTTCTATTTTTTTGTAAAGATGGAGTCTTGCTGTGTTGCCCAGGCTGGTCTTGAACTCCTGGCTCAAGTAATACTCCCCCCTTGGCTCTCCTGGAGTACTGGAGTTACCAGGTGTGAGCCACCATGCTAAGCCTAGTATAATATGCAAGAGTTTCTGATGACAAAAGTAGTTCATCATCATTATAGCATATTTACATTAATACATTTTTATAAGATTATTCATACAAACTTCACAAATTTTTAAAACTGATACTGTGAGTGGGAATTTTCTATCCAATGTATTCTTACCTATTAGTGGTATTAAGTATTACTTATCTTGTATGCGGTTATCATAAACTGTCTTATCAATTCTATGTTTCAGTTGGTTCTGTGGGGTTTTCTGGATAAAAAATTAAATGGCCCATATGTTATGATAATTTTGTCTCCTCCTCAGTAGTTACAAGGGTTCCCCACTCTTCCTTGGCCCCTGAGTACTCACTTGGTAAAGCTGTAGTAGAACTTGGTATGGTAACTCATCTCTGGATGATTCTCTTTTTGGTTACACTTCTAAGGTTGTGCTAAGTGGCCCACTCTCTTAACCATAACTGTGTGTTTTTTTAAGAGACGGGTCTCGTTATGTTGCCCAGGCTGGTCTTGAATTCCTGGGCTCAGGTGATCCTCCTGCCTCAGCCTCCTGAATAGCTGGGACTTACAGGCATGTGCCACCGAGACTGACTGCCATAGCTATTTAAAAACCGGATTCAGGGTAGTCCTGTTATATTTTTCTCTCTGGGTAATTTGAAAATTGGGACAAGGAATTCAGCAACTGGGACGTTACTGCTGAAGCATGGTAATGGCAGCTCTACAGAGAGTCGATGAACTCTTGCTGAGGTGGACTCAGCTGCTCTTGTTCCTTCCATTTTTGAGTTTAAGTTGCTTAACTCTTATATCCTGCTACTTGAAGCTCTTTACTATTTTTTAATTTTTCCTTTGTGTTAGCTACATCAGTTCCAATTGCTTGCCACCAAAAGGAAGACTAATGCTAAAGTCAGCTGAAACCTGGTGGATTTTCATGCAACATGACTTTCTCCCATCTAAGTACTAACCAGGCCCAACCCTGCTTAGCTTCCAAGATTGGATGAGATTTGGCACATTCAGGGTGGTATGGCCATAGACATGCAACATAACTTTCTTTCTTTCCTTCCTTTCTTTCGCCCACTCCTTCCTTTCTTCCTTCCTCTTTTATCAATGTGGGGTCTTGCTGTGTCACCCAGGCTAGAAGGCAGAGGTGTCATCACAGCTCACTGCAACCTCAAGCTCCTGGGTTCAAGCGAGATCCTCCTCCCTCAGGTTCCCGAGCAGCTGGGACTACAGGCACGCACCACCACGCCCAGGTAATTTTTCTGTTCTTTGTTGCTCAGGCTGGTCTCAAACTCCTGGCCTCAAGTGATCCTCCCACCTTGGCCTCCTAAAGTGAGTTGAGCATTTTAAAACTTGTAACAATGAGCTCTTTCCCCTGCCACTCAGCTGCGTCTGCTCTTCTACTGCCGGAGACCAGAGCCTTGTCGGGCTCTTCCAGAGGCCTCGGTCTCATATTCAGCATCGGTTGCTCCTTAACAGTCCTCAGCCTCATTACCCTCTGCAGGGCATCACTCCAACTTGGCAGTAGCCAGCCTTCTCCACTGCCCCTGCACGCATTTCCCCCCAAGCCCCACAAGTCTTTAGGATACCGTGCATCATTCCACCTTAAGTAGGACATTTTCACTAGTCACTACCAGTGAAATCCTTAACAATTGAGCCACCACCTTGTGCCAGAGACACACTTATTGCACAGGGTGACATTCTCATCTACTGGCCTGAATGGGCCCATCCCAAATCCCCATCTTACCTATTTTTTTGAATTATTTGGCCCAGTCTGGGCCCTCCAAGAAGCAGTGACCAAAATGGGATTGGATGTGCACGTGATTTACTAGGTGAAACAGATGTGGGTGAAGTAGGGAGGACTCCCGGGGAGGCTAGAAGAGCTGAAAGACTGTGAAGGAAGGTTAGGTGAAAAAGTCTTAGACTGCGGCACAATTCTGAGAAGTTTTAGCAAGGCCGACACAGAGTGCTTGAGTCAAAGCAAAGTCACTCATTAGAGCAGTCCTGTCTCTTTTTTTTGTTTCTGAGGCAGAGTCTTACTCTGTCGCCTGGGCTAGAGTGCCGTGGTGTCAGCCTCACTTTCAGCAACCTCTAACTCCTGGGCTCAAGCGATCTTCCTGCCTCAGCCTCCTGAGTAGCTGGGACTACAGGCATGCACCACTACGCCTGGCTAATTTTCTCTATTTTTAGTAGAGACGGGGTCTCACTTTTGCTCAGGCTGATCTCGAACACCTGAGCTCAAGCAATCTTCCCACCTCAGCCTCCCAGAGTGCTAGGATTACAGGCGTCAGCCACCAGGCCCGGCCCAGTCCTATCTCTTCTGAGTGGGCCTGTCTTAATTGTCCCTGCTGCGCTCAGTCACTAGCTGGGAGCTGGCTGTGGGAAGGGTCCCTGGGTCAGCCACACTCCCATGCACAACAGGAGGTCTGGTGGTGGATTTTCGTGGCTGCTACAGTCTCTTTCACCTGGGCGCTTTCCTTGCAAGTACAGTGGCCCTTAGCTGTGTGCTCATGTTTCAGCGAGGGGCACTAAAAAAATGTTTGGAAGCTCAGTGTGTGGGCAGGACTGTCACTAGTGGGCTTCACTTGTAAGGCGGCTTTTCCATCAGGGAACCACAGACGTTAGCATCTGCGGGTGTTTTCTCTGAGGCTGCTCAGATTCCTTTGTGAAGACACTAAGGCGAGGAGGCTGGATTGTGCATTCAGGAAGCTAATTTGGTGAAGAGGGATCAACATTCTAATGCCCTCTTTTCAGCATGTGCCACCCTGCAACACCTCTGCTAAACATTTCTGGGAGTATATTCCGCCCAGGTTGAGGAAGTTGTTTGCTTGGAGCAAGAGGAGCTGATCTGCCAGCTTCTTGATTTGGCTTTCTCACGGCCACATCCTTGTCCTTGTGGGTTTATGTCCTTATAAAAAGGCCTTGGTATTGGTGGGATTTGGGAGGGAGCTGAGGTAAAGTCATGGGTTCAATCCTCTATTTCAACTGATCCGTTCAGTAGCCTATTAACTGGTTTCCCTGCAGACTTTTCTCCACACAGTGGCCAATCTTTTATTTTTTAAAAATTAAATGTCTCTTTTTTTAACATAGCATTAAAGTCAGGGAGAGCCAGTCTTTTAAAAACAAAAATTAGATCACATTACTCCCTTGCTAAAAACTTTCCCTCCAATGGCTTCCCATTACACTAAGAATAAAACCCAAACTCCTTGCCCTGGTTGGTCTTTAAGACCTTACATGATCTGGCCCCTGGCTACCTTACCTCCTGCTACTCACCCTCAGATGTCTTCTCCAGCCACACACTGGCCTCGTTGTCCTTCAGACACTACAAGCTGGTTTGTGTCTCATGACCCTTGCAATTGCTTTTGTCCTACCTGAACACTCCTCCCCCAGATTCCTGTCGTGCTCCCTCACTTGCTGATCGCGGACCAAAGGATCAAAGGGGCAATTTGTCAGAACATATAGTATTACATATGCCTATGTGCCCAGTACCAATGTTTCAAAATACAAAAACAGAGATAATATGAGTAAAGGGAGAAAGGGAACTTAACAACTCTCTCTCAGTAACTAATAAAAAACCAGATTAAAAAATTTATAGTAAGAAACCACTTACATGCCGTTTACAAGAATAAAAGTTAAAGGATGAATAAAGATAGAGCATATAAAACTAACCCAGCTTTTGTGTGCCTATATGCATATCATATTGGAAAAAAAAACAAGGATTATCAGAGATGAAGTGGAAAATTATAACACCTTCTGAATAAGAAGAAAAACTGACAGAAATGAGAAAGAAAAACCCCAAACCCCAATTGGAGATTTTAATTGATAGGATAACCAGACAGAATGTGTGGGATGCTGCTAAAAGCGGTAAACAGAGGAAAACTTACAGCCTTGAAATACCTGTATTAGAAAAAATTAAAGGTTGAAAGTGAACTATTTATATATTCTCAAAAATCCAGAAAGAAAAAAATATCACACCAAAATAAACCCAAAGTAAGCACAAGCTAGGAAAGGGGGGAAAAAAAAAAACCAACAACAGTTCGGGCCGGACAACTCCAGCCACATAGCTTCAGGAATGAGTTTTACACAAAATTCAAAGAAGAGATACCCATCTTAGCAAAGTTACACATTTACTCTGTAGATGTCAAAAGATTTATATTCCCACGACAGTCCATGGAGGTATGTATGGCTATTACTAATTTTTTGCCAAATGAATGGATGAAAAATAGTATTTCATTGTTTTGTATCTCATTACTAGTGATGTTTTGTACCTATTAAAATTAGCTTTTTTTTTAAACTTTCATTACCTGTTCATACTTTTGCTCATTTTCTGATTTTTTTCTCATTTGTTTTTATAAACTTTTATGTGCTCTTAATATTACTTTGTTATACATCTTGTTTGCTGAGCCTTCAATTTCTTTTAACATTTTTGGTAGAATATTAAATTTTTATATATTTTTTCCTTTTCTTAATAACTTAAAAAATGTCTTCACCTTTCTAATAATGTAAATATACCCTTCTAGTAATTTTACATTTCATTACATTTAGCCCCCGATCCATTTGACATTTGTTAATATTATGGGGTAGGGAGTTAGCTTGGTATTTCTCCCAAATGTGACCAACTGTCTCAACACCCATTTTTTTTTTTTACAACAGCGATTCCTATGGATTTGAAATGGAATCTCTATAGTTTTTTTTTTTTTTTTGAGACAGAGTCTCGCTGTGTTGCCTGGGCTAGAGTGAGTGCTGTGGCGTCAGCCTAGCTCACAGCAACCTCAAACTCCTGGGCTCAAGCTACCCTCTTGCCTCAGTCTCCTGAATAGCTGGGACTACAGGCATGCGCCACCATGCCCAGCTAATTTTTTCTATATATATTTTTAGTTGTCCAGATAATTTCTTTCTATTTTTAGTAGAGACAGGGTCTTGCTCTTGCTCAGGCTGGTCTCAAACTCCTGAATTCGAGCGATCCACCTGCCTTGGCCTCCCAGAGTGCTAGGATTACAGGCATGAGCCACCCCGCCCGGCCTCTATCACGTTAAATTCACATTTACAGTCAACTGTCTCTGGGCTCTATTCTGTTCTTCTGATGTATATACTCACATCTGTTTTAAGTATTTTATAGTACTAGTCAGTATGCTTTTTGTTATGAAAAGATCCACGTGGTTTTCTTCAAAGTTTCTCATCTATTGTATCTTTCAAATGCATTTCACTTTTGGATTTTGATTGGGATTATAATGAATTTGGGGGAGGAATGGATGGTTTTATAATATTGGGTCTTTCTGAGTTCATGGTATGACTCCATTTTTACGAAGTCTTTTAGTAAAACTAAATAGTTTTCTTCACAAAGGTCTTTCACACTTCATGTTAGATATAATTCTATTTTATAAGTGTTGTTTGTTATTGTGAATGGGGATATTTAAAATATACACTTAAAAAATTGGTTATGCGTATGGATAGATGGTATTGATTTTTGTATATTCTAGCCATCTGATGGAGCTTTTTCATTCATTCCAAGAACAGGTCAATTGATTCATTTGGGTTTTCCCTACAGATGGTGAAATTGGCTGAAAATGTTTTCTTTCTCCTATTCTTGCATTAATACTTTATTTCTTAGCATTGGTCATGGGCCTTCCTGTTTTGTTGACTATAATACTTTTAATAGTTCACTATTAAGTAAGATGTCTCAGTGGGATTGCCATCAGATAACCTTAAATAAGTTTAGGGCATTTACTTTTCCTAAAGGTTTTCTTGTGAATGAGTGCTGACATTTCTCCTACATAAATCTATCAAATAACATCTATTAATCATGTATTTTTTCCTTTATTCTGTTAATATAGTTAACAACCTTGATACATTTTTTTAATCATTCATTTTGTTTTTGGTATCTTATAAAAATACATTCCAGATGTATTTACTAGTATGTCATATGGTTTATGACCTAGGTTTTAGGTATTGTATTTGCATTGTTTATCAACAATTACTAAATCAATCTATCAAACCAATATGACTATTCTAATGGGTGATATAACCTTAATAAGGCAGTCAGAAGTCCACGTTAGGCCGGGCTCGGTGGCTCATGCCTGTAATCCTAGCACTCTGGGAGGCCGAGGCGGGTGGATCGCTCGTGGTCAGGAGTTCGAAACCAGCCTGAGCAAGAGGGAGACCCTGTCTCTACTAAAAAATAGAAAGAAATCATCTGGGCAACTAAAATACATGTAGAAAAAAAAATTAGCCGGGCATGGTGGCGCATACCTGTAGTCCCAGCTACTCGGGAGGCTGAGGCAGGAGGATTGCTTAAGCCCAGGAGTGTGAGGTTGCTGTGAGCTAGGCTGACGCCACGGCACTCACTCTAGCCAGGGCAACAAAGCGACACTCTGTCTAAAAAAAAAAAAAAAAAAAAAAAAATAAGTCCACATTATTCTCATAAATGTTTTTGGTCATTTGGGAATGGGAGGTGGAACAGTGTAGTGAAAAGAGTAGTAACATCATTTAGGACGCAGAGGAACTAGACTTGGCCTATGCAGTTAGATAATCTTAAGACATACCTCCTCCTTGGCTTCAAATTGAAAAATATATAAAATGGGAACAATAATTACGGGAAGAATTAAATGTTAAAATGCTGTGAATCGTGTCAACTACCATAATTATTATAAGGTATTTTAAATTTACATGCAATTATGAAAGAAGATACAACATAAACACACTAAAATCTCTAAAGCCATGTAAAACCCGAAGGCATTAAAATTTATTAAATGATGCAATAACAACAGAATTCTTTATTTACAATAGCATTATTTAACATCAAATAAGCAAATAGCATCAGCAAAGCAATATTAACTTGCATAAATGTATTTAAAATTTCTCTGAATATATCTACCTTTGCATAAACTGCTCACACTAGAAATACAAACATCAATGCAGGTGAACAAAGTGATGTTCAGAGTCAACTCCATTTTGAAAATAAATCACAACCTGAAACACTGTAAGTTTTCTCCTGAAGAACCATAGTTAATATATTGCTTAATTTTACCCTTGTATAATCTTTTCATATACACATATCTCAGATGCAACTTCATGAGGAACTGTACAAATAAAACCCACAAATGACAAAGAAAAAAAAATGACAGTTAAATGTTTGAAGAAATGTATCATCATCACTATTCAACAACATAAAGGTTAAGTGATGATGCACTTATTCAAAAATTGTACACAATTCACTATACAAATATAATACATCGGACAGCTATGTAGGAATATACAAGACTTAAAAACAGATCTAAGGCATTATGCTAGATTTTAGCATTTTGAGGTTCTTGCACATAGCTTTTACCTGTAGTAAGAAACTTAAAAGATTTTGTTTTAGTCTATAAAGAAACACCAGGGAGAAAATTCTAATTAAAATCGAAGCCACTACAGTAATTTTCTTTTGTGCAGAGAATACTTTGCTCTTAGGCAGCATACTACCATACAAACACTAGAAAATTTTAAATTCACACCAACAATTAATGGCTTAAGTTGCATTTCAAAATTGATTGTGTATCTTTGGGTTCTGCAAGTGGATATGTGCCACCCATTTCATGTGTTAAGCCCATATGAACTCCATTTTTGAACACAGATCAAAAACTGCATTATATAAACTGCAAAAACATTGCTTTCAATTATTACCGGCCTTAAGAGATACACATGGAGGAGGGGCAGTTTAAACTTTGAGTCGAATGAATTCATTGTAGTAAAACAGCTCACTTCACTTTTTAAACTTACCACATGACATGAACACTTAAATGAGTTTTACAACCGAGTTAATGTATGTATACTTTTCACATTATGTTTTTCACATTTAGTAATATAAGTAAAACACTGATTATTTGTTCTATTAAACAAAAACCAAGTACTCCGTCTAACAAATTTACTGTGTACAGCATAAGAAATACTGATGATGAAGGGAACTGATTTGGCTTTTGCTTCTATAGTGATCAATATGATCAGAGGAGATTCCCTCGCTTACTGTTCTCCTAATTAGGTGTGAAACAAGACCCATTACCTGATCTGAACCATAGAGAATTTATAATCTCTTTTCCTTCAAAACAGTAATGATCATGAACTACTGTAAATGACCAGTATCACAGGGTTGCAGAGATTTGTCTGAATGGGACTGATAGTAAACACAGTGGGCGGATGGAGGAACGACAAAGGAGACATAGATCGTTTTGGACAGTGTTACAGTAAAGAGGGACCTGAAACTCAAAGCAAAACAAAACTCCAGCTTAAACTCCGTTTCTCTTTTGTGCTGTGTGAAGTTAAAGTCATTCTAGTTCACATATTTCTAAAAATTAATGTAAGACCGGTCACATTACACTGTGTGCCACGTGAGCCTCGTCCCACGGAGGAGGTCCTGGAGTTCTGGGCCAACATCTGCTCGTTTCTTCCATCACAGTTGGGCAACCCAATGGTTTGGTGGAGAAAAGTAGAGCCTTTTGAGGGGATGTGTGAACCGGTGGCCACTGAGAAGTGCTGTTCCTTGGCCACCTCCCTGTATTGAGATCCCTCTCAAGTGGAAAAAAGTCTCGAAATGCAAATTTCCAGAAAGTTTCTTTAGTATAGAGCAACACTTTCAGACTTCCTTACCATTTATCTTTGGGCTATATCTCTTTCCATATTTCCATGATCTGCACATACAGAGAGAGATATAAACAGGGATAGTCTGTCCATTTTTCACCCCGCCACAAATAAACAAACAATCAAATTTCAAGGAAAAACTTCTCTGTTCCTAAAAAGCCTGGCTAATGAGATATTGTTATAAAATGCTTTGCTTTTTAGACATCAAAAAGATATCATTTTGAAATTTAGGTAAGAAAGGTATGTGTATCAGGGGTTGAGGAGAAATAGCTCAAAAAAGGTCATCAGTTTCTTGGTATTGCAGTTGTCTGAAACTGACACCAATTAATAAAAGATTATTCCCCTACCAGAGTGGGCAAGAAAAATAACCATAAAAGTGGCCTGCTTAGTAACATGTAGTCTTTCTAAGGTTCATTAAGAAAGAATATAAACATATAAAAATCAAGAATTGGTTCCTACAGCGGCTGCATATCCTATAGATTAGATAAATGATTTATGAGCAGAATCACAAGGTTTAGAAAATAAAAAGTCTTAAGTCTACAAATTAGGTCTAATCAAGGTATCGATATCCTTTACAAAACACCTTTAGGAGACATTGCTATGAAGATATCTAATTTAATACTGAAGTACCTCATTTTTGAGTCAATTCCACAATATGTATACCTCACAAAAATTATACAATTAAAACACTTAAGTTCTCAACTTAAATTATTGCTTGTTTACATATAAATTGGATTTTATGTACCTTACAAAACTTCGGCTTAGTTAGCACTGCTAAAAAACAAAATAAAAAACACATGGCAGAGGTTCAATCTGTCGTGATGTCTGCTGTCAATTTAAACACACTAGTATTTTCTCCCCTTTTGGAGGCCAGAGTTGCTGGGGAACAGAATAAACATGCTTCCAAAGCAGGTGTCCTTAGCTTGACAGGTATCAAGTCTTAACTTGGCTCTTCTCCTTGCCAGTAAATGCATTTTTCTGAAATTCAATAGTTAGCAATTGGTAAGTGGCTGGCAAAACATTTAAGGAAATAAAGGGCTTACCTGGTTTCTGTAGCTTATAGTTATTTTTTTAAAAATGAATGAGAGGAGGGAAGATTGGGGGGAGGCAGAGAGGGGAAGGGAGGAGTCAGGATCACAGCAGGGAGAAGAGATGGTAATTCAAGCTGTCTGATCAATCTAAAAGGAATTTAATTTAGAAATGAAAAATATTTCTTCTCGACTTATGATTTAGGTGAACTAGTTTGGTTTTAATAAAAGGAGAAAAAAGAAAAAGACTTGTTAATATTAACAGCCCTCTCACAGGCTCCTTTTCATCTGTTCAATAACTGGAAATGCTTTTCAACATGGTCTTTAGAGCTTTCTACAAAGATACAACTTTGACTTTATTGGTCTTCACTCATTGGGTGTGTCTGTACATACAGCACTGTCCATGGTGTCTGCCCTGCTTTCATCCCAAATGCAGGTTTTAGCTTAAAATACCTTTAGTTTACTATTTTTTTAAATTCTTTTTTTCCCCCAGATGAAATCTTAGTCTTTTGTACTAGACTGATTAGCCAGGGAAAACAAAGCAAGAAACCAGTGTCTGGAACCAAACAGGAACAGAACAAGAGCATGGTTCTCCTTAAATACATACATTTAAATACATTCAATCTGACATGGGTATGAAATTTGCCTGTCAACATTTACTTTGCAGGAGAGATCTAAGTTGCACTAAGGTGAATGCAGTGAACAGACTGAGCGACTGTCTGGGTGTGAGCTTCAGACTGTCAAGAGAAGAGGCGGCTCCTCCTGCAAACGCCGAGTAGACTCCATTCTGGGAGCCAGGCCCAGGCCTGTCTGCTGATCTGGCTCTGGCAGAACCGGCTGGCAGGTCAGTTGGGTCAAAACAAACAGCTCTCCAGATTGGGAAGTGTCTTAAGTAAGTGAGCACGGTCAGCTGAAGAAAGAAGCAACCAGCTACCTTCAGTGTCAGCAGTATTTCTGCAGGAAAACAGACAGATAAAAAGTTGCGAGATACCCGAGTTTCTGATGGAACCATCACAAAGCTCATCACAAAAACATCAAAATACTTGTTTTAAATAATGCAAACCACAAACGCCACATCTGGATGAGCACACTTGATCTGCATGTGGACAAGGAGATCGTGCTGTTCCTAACCCAACACAATGTTTCCAAAGGGACGAGAATGATCCCAACAGTCTACATGGTATTTCTTACAGGGTATACTCTGCAAATGGATTATTAACCTCTCCTGAATGACTGCTGCTCTCTTATCAATGACATCCTAGCTCTACTTCATTTCTCCCACCTTCTCAACAGAAATTACTGAGACACCCAGTTGCTGAAACGCCCAGCAATTCGCCCAGGTGCTTTCTGGCAGCATTCAATCCAGAAGGGGCCATTACTTCCTGATCCTTCCTCAGATTCATCCAGTAAAAACTCATCTTCTATAAAATGTCCTCTTTCTTTTTTTCTTTTAAAGACTGGTCAAGTGCAGTTGTGAGAAAGGGGAAAGAGTAGAACAAGGAGTTCAATCTGCAACTGACTGTGAACAACGGAGAGAACTCTTGACTTTTGGACCAGTCTAAAAATGTCCCTCTTGATTTAGCCCTATGAGCTACTCCAAGGTTCTACGAGTGTGTTCTCCCTGGCTTCAAGCTAAATAAACCTAGGTTTTGACTCTAGGGGTGTTTTGTTAATTTTTGGCTCTATGTGCTGATGCCTTAGATGAGGGAGTACCAAAGGCTACAGTGAGCAAGTGTTTCCTTGGGTGGTACACGTATATGTTAAGGATTTTCTTTGGCTATTAACTACCTTCCCCACAAAAGCTTTCATTCATTTAGCAAATATTAATTGTGCATCTATAATGTGCCAGGTGCTGGGAATAGAACTACAAGACATTCTTCGTTGATGCTATCACAAAAATTGCTCAATAGGCAAGGCAGGCAAATTGCAATGCGATCTGAGTTCTGTGGGTGCCGTGGGAACATACAGCAATTGCTTCAGGGATTTAGATATTTAGACACAGAACTCTAACACATCAGGGCATTAGAAATTATCTAGTTTAAGGGAGATGAGAGAGGAAGCCGGCCCCAAATAATCTATTTCACCATAGCACCCCAAAAAGAGAGTTCTGAGGAAACTGTTGCCAGATCACAAGTTCTGTGGTCAAAGGTGGAAATTACATTAGTCCCTGGTCAGGTACACAGCTTTCTAAGCTTAAAAAATTAGCTTAGGTCAGGCATGGTGGCTCACACCTGTAATCCTAGCGCTCTGGGAGGCTAGGGTGGGAGGATCATGTGAGCCCAGGAGTCTGAGATTGCAGTGAGCTTTGATGATGCCACTGCACTCTTGCCTGGGTGACAGGGTGAAACTCTGTCTAAAATAATAATAATAATAATAATAATAGCTTAGGAGAATACCTGTGAGTACACTTCTTCTCAGAGAAGAACATTTAATGTACTTTGATATAAAGCTGAATATGTTTATTCCTAACTTGTGTCACTTTTATAATTTCGTATGAAAACAAGTGCTGATTAAAATATGAAAAAAGCTCTCAATTTTCCAGTTAGTTTAGAAAAATAAATTCCACTGAGAAGTATTTATACCCCATTCAATTTATGGGCTTAAAAACTTTAAGGCAGTATCCTAAAACGGACTAACATCAATGAGCAGCTGCTGGCCAGAATCATCTGGTGACTGAGAATGCTGGGCACAGCGCACCTCTGGAGTGACACTGCTTGGGGTGGCATCTTGGCTGCATCACTTGGGGTCGGGGGTTATTTAACCTTTCTGTACTGGATACTTCTTAGGGCTACTGTGAGGATTAAACAAAATGATGTACGTAAAGTGTTTAAGCAGTTCCTGGGACAACTTAAATGCCCAGTAAATGTCATTATTGCTGTCACCGTCATCATCAACCAAAAGCCAATCCCAGTTAGTGATCAATTTCCTAACAGTAGTAAATACAAGTAATTACAATTATACTCTTTTACTGGATACAAGAGTTATGCTGCTGAGCAGTAAACTCAATTTAAATCTATTTAAATATATGTAAAATATAAGGAGTACTATGATAAGTCCTTATAAAAATATGTAAAGAAAATAAAAATATATAAAAAATATAAAAGGAGGCTTTTGGTGAAGTAAACGAACTGCCCTTCTCTAAACAGTTTTTTTTTTTTGGTGAATTTATAGTTGTATATACTAGCTCTCCTTAAAGCCAGGTACAATTATAACAATTATAATCTCCACTTCAAGATAAATGGAATGCAGCCAACAGTGTACGACAGTGCTTTGTAGCTCAACAAATAGAACCAGATTGCCAATAAAAATTCTTTTCAAGTTCCATGATTCGTAACAGCAGCAGAGCATATTGCAGAAATACAGAGGATGAAGACAACGGAACCCCTATCTGGGCACACATAAGCAGTATGGTGACAAACGCAAAGTGCCTTCCAGTTGTTACTGAGGAAACAGAAGGGCTGCACTGTACATACTCTCTGCAGAACACTGGAGTGCCTCGGACAGACTGCTCTCAGGCCTGAACGACCAGCAGGAACAAAGTGCAGATGGATGAGCCAGACTCAAGAGGGGGACAGGCGGAGCCAGGGAAAGCAGGAGAGGTGTAAGTGGCCCGGCTAGGCAAAGACAGAGCGGATTCTCACCGGGGATCCCCAAAGCACTCTTGAGGGACAGAGGGAACACCCTATATTTATTGAAAGTTGCTGTTTGAGACCTTAACGTGCATCTTTCCATTTTTGGGTGTAGCGGGCACTATCAGGCATGTGGATGTGCGTGAAGGTGAACACCTTGGTCCCGCGGCCGGCCACGGTGTCCAGCACCGCTGCGCTGTGGAGTGGTGCTGCTGGAGGTCATCCCCCTACCCTCTTGTGACTGCCGCCAGCAGTCACCCCTCCCTGGCCAGCCACCTTCTCCCTGAGTTGAATTGGGTTTGGTCACCAGTTCCCTAAGTCCTCAACCCTAGGTACACCACGTGCTAGCTGTGTGACCTTGGGTAAACTCAGTTTCCTCATCTGAAAAAGTTGGGAGCCTTAACTATCTATGAAGGGCCCAGGACAGTCCTTGGTACACTGGAGGCCAAAAGGTACTTCCCCTTCCTCGCTCTGGAGGTTCCTCCCTCCTGAGATGAAGTAGCCCAATGCCTGAGGCTGACGACTCTTCTAAACACGTAGCTGAATCTTTACTGTCTGTCCCACAGAACCTGTGAGTATCTTTCTCTTCCCCTCAGGATCTAAGTAAAACGAGAAGGGAATGGCATCAAAGAAAACAATTTATTCCTTTTTGATTTTTTCCAATGTTCCCTGCATTGGAACATTTTTCTCTTGTGAGAAAAGTCTCACAAGAGCTTGGTGTTCCCTTTGGAAGAGTGAGCAGTAGAGTGCAAGGGTTAAGAATGCACATTCGGGGGTCAGCCAGCCTGGGGTCATCATTAAACTCTCAAAACAGTGGCGTGCCAGGGGCAGCGGCCTGCACCTATAGTCCCAGCTACAGGCTGAGCGGGGAGGATGGCTTGAGCCCAGGGGTTTAAGTCCAGCCTGGGCAACAAAGTAAGACCCTGTCTCTTAAAAACAAAAACAAACAAAAAAACCCAACAGTGGCTCTACCAGATGGTTGTTGTGGCTTAAATGAGGGAATCTAAATAAAGCTCTTAGCGGAGAGCCAGGCTTGCAGTAAATGCTTAATAGATGTTGGTTGTTTCTGTAATTATTTTTAAAAGGCAGAATATGGGCCCATCTGAGTATTCTGCTTTATAGTAAGCAGGTTTTTTTCTTCTTGGAGGTATTATGGCAGCAGAGAAAGGACACAAGGCAGGTCAAATCCTGGGGCTCTCGGGAGAAAGGAGTGGGAGACCAGGCCCATGCAGAGCTTCTGGGGGCCTTAACCTACGAAGTGGCTTTCTCAGGGCACCTGCTCCACTGGAGCTCCAGCCTAGGCTGGCACCCGGTCACACGCTGAAGAGCGAGGGCTGGAGGCCTAATCTCACTGTGGGGATTCAGGGAGGGAAATGTGAGCCTGGCCTCCCACGTGCATTTTTTCCCCATAGTGATATGATGTGCTCAGAGGTTAAGCTCCCTGGCACTTTTGGGTTAAAATGGCTGAAATCTGTGGGAGCCTGATTATCACTAATGTCACTGCTCCTCTGGGAAGTGCACCCCACGCTTCAAGCCTCTGCTTCTGCACGTGAGCCATCACTGAGTTGCGTGAGCACTCGCTTCCCGTGCAGGCTCAGTAGGGGGGACAACGGGACTGGCATTCGGGAAGACACCAGCCCCCCGAGGGGGAGTTAAACCTCGATCAACTGCACATTTCAAGTCTAGACACACGGTCAATGTGAAATATATGAATATGTAAACCATGTGAGGGAGTTTTCGTGCATTTGTGCATCTGAGCAGTGTACCATCTGGGCATGTATGGACAACATCTACGGGACTGCCACCCACAGCCAGCATCTCTGCCATCCGTGACTGTGCTTCTTAAAAACACAAGAAACCAACTGGAGAATACTAACACAATATGTTATTAAAATCTGGATCAAACTCATGCCATTAACTTCTAAACTTGAATGTCAATATTAACGAAACCATCCAAGACCCCCTTTTTTTGTGGGAGATTCAACATCAACCCTACATTTTTCCTATTGGGAGAGAACTTTTAAAAAGAGAGCTATCTACTGCTAAGGTCATACCACCCCTGAGCTTCAGAGGGCCACGCAGGCCCATTTACCAATGTGCCAAACTGCTCACAGAGCTCTCACTGTGAGGGATCTGCTGCGAGGCACACAGTTGGGTTCTAAGTACTAATTATTCTCTGGCTTTAAGACTCGGCTAAACACGGTACTATCACTCTCCTTAGAACAGGTGTTTAAGGTACAATGAGCAAATAATACATAAGATTACTGCCTAAACACAATGAAATACAGAAAAAGACTTAAGAAAGAGAACAATTATTAATTCCTCTTCCTCCTCCTAAAAATCTAACATTATGATTCAGAAAAAGAAAAAAATAAAGTTTGCCTTAACTTAACTAATTCTTTGCTACTTTATTTTTTGCTTTGCTATAATAATATCATCCCAGGGTAAAATTAGTGTTCTTCATTCATATGTTATCATTGGCTCAATTTAAATGAACTTAAAGCAATAATTATTCACACAAAAGCACTGTATGCCAAATGAAATCAGAAGATACTTTACAACTATCTTTAATCTACTGGTTGCTAATATATCTATGCCAATTTTGATCTATAAAATATTCATGTTCACTTTTCTACCACATTCATACATTTCTCTGTTCTTACCCGCGATGTGTCTCCCTCCTGCTTAATCATATCCATTCCAGGCAGCTGGTTTGAGAAAAGGTTGCCTCCCCGCAGAGCAGGATCATTAACCTGAGGCGACAAGACAGGCTGTTCAGCAGGACACACAAAAGTGTTCTGGGAAACAACAACCAACCATCACCCTTCCTCTCCTTTGTTTTTAGGAATCTAATAGTGGGGAAAAGGGACTATATAACAATGGCTTCATCCCTGAACCAATTCTCCCATGTATATATTTTGGGGGAAACATAGAGGAACATGAAAATAGATACTTATACCAGCTGCCTTCAAAATTAAACTTTAGGCCGGGTGTGGTGGCTCACGCCTATAATCCTAGCACTCTGCGAGGCTGAGGTGGGTGGATCACTTAAGGTAAGGAGTTCCATACCAGCCTAAGCAAGAGCGAGACCCCGTCTCTACTAAAAATAGAAGGAAATTAGGGGGCCAACTAAAAATATATAGAAAAAATTAGCCAGGCATGGTGGCACATGACTCTCAAATAAAAAGTAGAAGCAAAAACTACAGTTAAGATGTCACTTTTTCAGCTGGGTGCGGTGGCTCACACCTGTAATCCTAGCACTCTGGGAGGCTGAGGCGGGTGGATCGTTTGAGCTCAGGAGTTCGAGACCAGCCTGAGCAAGAGCGAGACCCTGTCTCTACTAAAAATAGAAAGAAATTATATGGGCAGCTAAAGATATATATATATATAGAAAAATTAGCCGGGCATGGTGGTGCATGCCTGTAGACCCAGCTACTTTCGGGAGGCTGAGGCAGGAGGATTGCTTGAGCCCAGGAGTTTGAGGTTGCTGTGAGCTAGGCTGACGCCACGGCACTCTAGCCCAGGCAATAGAGTGAGACTCTGTCTCAAAAACAAAAAACAGAAACAAAAAATCTTTCTTTGCATTCTGTACAGAAATCAAATTCAACAGAGACAACGATACTAGAGACATCTTCATGCCATAACCTGCTGACTTTTTGGCTGGTTCAAATTAGGCCATTGACTGACATTTGAGACTCTGGAGTCACCTGAGAGGCTCCTGACATCTTTGCTACTTAGACAAGGTATTAATTAGCAAGAACAAGTGTGAATACCCAAAACAGTGCTGGATTTTGTGAATTTACTCTGATAAAGCATACCATTCATTTGCATTTGTACATTTATTTTATAAATTACAAAGTAAATGTACAAATGTTAATAGAGGAATGATTTTGTCAGAAGACACACTGCAGTTGCGTTTTTTGGGCTTACAAATCAACTCCGATATTCAAAAGGTTTAAAGTCCATGTAAAAGTTTCAAAACTATCTGGATTATTTAAAATGCATCAGTTTATTTCTGGGCAGACTGGACCAGGCCCATGTGAGACTACCCCAGTGGCCTTTCCTTTGTATGCAAGCAAATCAAGGGTCACTACTGACCCATTTTTGTAGGAAATTCAACACTGACCCTATATTTTCTCCACTGAAAAGATACAAGTCTATATTTCTTTAATTTATATCTGTTTAATTTACCCAAACAGGCATTTAACCACCATAAATTCAACAACAGACGTACAAGTTAATTGCTATAAGCACATAGCCTTTTCATAATTCAAAGAGCTTTCTTTAAATTTTTTCATGTACCACCTTACATTGTTATTAATCCTCATTTTACAGAATAAAACACTAAAGCATTGTAACATTCAGTAAATTTTCATAAAGATTGTGAGTCTACTAACATCAGAATTAAATAGACCTAATCAAACTTTTCCATCTGTCACCATTCTTACACTCTTGCTCTAACAGAAGGTCAGTGCTGTCAATGATTTAATGCTTAAGTCAATGAACTTTTCTGGGCTGCAGTTTTTCTGTATGTGAAATAAGGTTCAGGATCCTTGCCACATTTTTACTTTGTGTGAACTATGGAGGATCAGTACTAGAATGATCGGCATTTTGGGCCGTTTAAAAATAAGATCTGTAAATATCATAGTAAAATTATGAACCTATATCTTTACTCCTGGATCAGCCACAGATTTTTGAACTCCAGGCTGGCTTACCCACCATCTGAAATGCTTTGAGTGTCTTTGCCACCTAGTGAACCTGGTGTGTATGTGGGGACACTAAAATCGTTTCATGGTTATTCAACACAAAACAGAATTATTAAAAAAAAAAATTGACAAAAAAATCATGACATGCATGTTCCAAAGATTAAAAGAATAGTTTTTGGGTTATCTGCGCTAGTCTCCCTGTGTAAGTGACGTATCCTTTCATGCTAACTGGACGACAGGTAGTTTGGCTCTTGCTTTTCATCTGGTTTCACATTTAGAAAAAAATCAGTTCTTAAGCATAAACCTAAAATAAAGCTATTTAAAAAGCATATTCACCACTCCATAATTTTTAGTGATTCATTTTAGATACTGCTAAATTCTCAAATAAGAAAAAAGTGTAAATGATGAGACAGTTAAGAAAGATTTTAAAAGCTCCTTGAGTAGTCAGAAATCCTTTTGTGTTTACTTCGGCATTAACAAGTATTTTTGCTAATCTCACTCAGGTGAAAATAAGGTGAAAAAACACTTTCAAAATAAATGTGGGTGTTGACAGCAGACATTGGGTACATGGAAAGATACATTTAATGCAGAAATACACAAAAAGCTACGATCAGAAGCCTCCGGTACTCACCTGCTCGGGACCCATGGAGGACAGCCCCGACGTAGGCACGGAGGTCACTGAGGTCATGCTGATCTGTCCTGTCATCTGGTTCATGTTACTCATGCCACCGGTGTTGGTCGCCATGGATACATTGATGTTCATATTGTTACTGTACATGCTGGTGTTTGCTTGCTGCCCGAAGTGTGGTGGGGACTGTTGTGAAAACATGCTAGAACACAACAGAGGTGACATAAGACGTTAGAGCCGGATGGCAAGTAGAGGCAGGCGGTTTAGCACACTTGTTTCTCAGGCATTTACTTTAGACTGAATAAATCTGAACCCTCGGCGGGGTGGCCAGCAGGCGGTGGGGTCCCTAAGGCCTGAGATGGCAGGGGAAGCTGTGCTCAAGGACGCTGCAGCGGCGACCGAGCTCTTCTCCTTTCCGGAATATCACCAGGATGCTCCAAGTATATCCCCCACTTTCATGTCCGCCTCAGAGGAGCTTTTCGCTTGTTTTTATCGCATGTCCCGATAAAGGGAGGCTTCTAGTCACTGCCTTCCACAGCAGCTTCTATCCTAACTTCGGGGGTGGTTCCTTTTAGAGATGTTCTTTTTACTTCAGAGGAAAAGGTATTCTGCGAAGCTTTTGTAAATTCTGATGACTCCTGCCTGCCCCCGGAAAAGTAAACTGGCTTAGCGGTTTACTTGACATTGCTTGCTTGATCAAGGAAGTTAAAAGAAAAATAAAGGAAAGGGACAGGCAGTCTGTAGCAAGTCTGCCTGGTGATCATTCATCCCCAGAAGACCCGGAACCACGGCACTACCTGTTTCCGCCCATGTTCCCCTGCGCCCATCCGTTCATGTCTGAGGGCGCCTGGTAGGCTGGGGTGGCCTGAGACTGCTGCATCATGGGACTCTGGGTGTGTGCCATTCGGGGCGACATGAGAGGGCTCTGGGGAGTCGTAGCTCCAGTAAAGCCTGGATCAGGTTGCTGACTTATTCCTTAAAAAAACAAAACAGAAATCCGAAAGGGATTGTTAGTTTTATCATAGCAACTGAGGGGAGAAAAGAGAGTATTACAAATTAAGTATGCATAGAAAATTACTTTCAAATACATGATCATGAGCTGATTAATTACATATATTTCAGAGATTCCAAGCTGAGATAAAATGCATGGAGAAAAAAATCTCCATATTTTGATTCTCTATAGTAGTTAGAGTGTGCCTAGGAATCATATAAACCATCATGGCTAGAGTTAGAGAAAACACTATTCTTTCCTCAAATCCACTTACAAATCAAGACTGGGTAAAATATACATACTTCTCTGTGACCTGAAATAGACAAAGTCTTTAAATTTTTATATATCACTAAAATTAGATTGCTTAAATTGGATTAAAGTTCTGCTACACATCAAAAGTCAACACATTTGAATAATTTTTCATTGAATTAAGTCATTCCATGATGAGATGGACACATTATTAAAAATAAGTAACTGTATTCATGGTTAGCTTGTTTTGTATTTATATAAACAGCTTTGTGGTACTTTAGTGCTATCCAAGATTAGCAAGAATAAGAAAAAAAATTCAATATATGCTTCTTGTTCAGTTTTAGGGTAGACTTTTCTAAATCATCAAAAAGGAGACAGGGTGGGCATGGTGGCTCACGCCTGTAATCCCAGCACTTTGGGAGGTCGGAGTGGGAGGATCGCTTGAGGTTGGGAATATGAGACCAGCCTGGGCAACATAGTAAGACTCCGTCTCTACAAAAAAATTAAAAAAACAAAGCAAACAAACAAAAAACCTTAGCTGGGTGTGGTGGCAAACGCCTATAGTCCTAGCTACTTGTGAGGCTGAGGCTGGAGGACCCCCTGACGCTAAGAGTTTGAGCTAGGATTGCACCATTGCACTCAGCCTGGGTGACAGGGCGAGACCCTGTCTTTACAACAAACAAAAAAAGGAAAAAGAGTAAAGGAGTTGGGAAAACAAGGGTGGCAACTTCTTAGGATATTTCAGGGATGACATTAAGTTAGTCCATTTTTGCCTGGAAGACTTGTAAAATATGTGTATTTAATTAATACTTAAATTACAAAAGAAAATTAAGAAAAAAGCTATACATTATCTTTCTGGTTTTTTTTTTTAAAGAAATAGGAGACTTGGATTTAGACAACACAATGACTTAGTAGTTATTTATAGATAACTCTGGCAAAGGGTGGGGAAAGTCATTTCGTATACTACTGTTAATGTAAACACTTTTATCAATATTATTCAATTATTAATTGACCATGACATGCACACAAATATTAACGTTTATGACATTACACACGTGCTATCTCATCTCTTAAGACTGACATTAAACAACAAATCGATATGAAGAAAACTAAGGAGTCTCCCATTGTGGTTTCTATATCGTACTTTTCAAGTATTATCTATTCATTAAAGATTTGGTATAATCTTGAAAGTCTTTATTTTTCAAAAGTTGTAGAATGCCATAATATTTGAATTTATATGTCTTTCAACATTTTGTATCGACTGATTTGTTTGAGTCAGACTCAGAGGCTTTCAAATATACACATATGCACCTGTGTTCAGGGACAGCGACACAAACAGACCTGTTCATACACACCCACACACAGGATAGATGCACTCGCCACACACACACTTACTTCGGTCATTCGTAAAGGAAGACCTGCACTCAGAGAAAAGTGGTACCTGGGCAGAGAGCCTGGAAGGTACCGTGCTGGACCTGGGCACTCCTGACAGGCCCCAACTGTTCTCCCAGGTCTCCTATCACTCCCTGGTTAGCCAGATTCATCTGGGAGCCATGCAAAGAGCTGTGAGAGAGGAGCTGTGACCCAGGACTGGGGGACACCGGGGAGAGAGGACTGGTGAAAGGTGATGGGCATGTAAGTCCAGTACCGTAGTTTGGAGGAAATGGAAACTGCTGTGCGTTTGCCTGGGGAATCCGGGGGTTGTTCATGGTTGCTGGTATGCCACTGGGAGCCACCATGCTCGGTGTCATATTCAACCCTTGTCCTCTCATCATCAGAGTTCGCTGCTGAACTTGCTGCTGCTGATGCATTTGTCTCTGTCGGAGATGCTGGTTCAGGATTTCCCTCTGTCTCTGGGCCAGCATCTGAGCATTAATAGGTGCCTGAAATTGAGGGCAATACATGGAGGAAAATATTGGGGGCAGACAAAGATTAAAAACCAAAGTGAATATTACAGATAGGAAAACCATGGTACCGTCTTGGGTAAAATTATTTGGAAAATAAAATTACATGGAAGGAACTTCGAGTTGAAGTTGAATGAGAATGTGAGCGTCTAAAGTTCTAAAGATACGATGATTATTCTGAAATCCTGCTATGACTTAGCAGGGTTAAGTTCAATGTGAGTATCAGCCAGCTCACTTTGTAAGGACACAATTAACTGAAGGACCTCAAAAGAACATAGTCCTTTCTCTAAGAAGGCTCTGTGATATAAACCTTGAGGACGGCAGTTTAGAATCTCACCTGAGGGACATATAACAAGTCTAAAGAGAAACAAAAGTCACTGTGACAAAAGGTGATATGGAAAACTCCAGAAAAGGCCTAACAGAGACAGGAAAAAACGGAGGAGAGCAGGGGAAGAGGGGAACGGGAACATAGGAGGGAAGAGGGCAGATGAAAGGAAGGGACTCCAGTGCTGGCTGTCAGTGAGAGGTACAAAGTTGCTTATGGGTCCTAAGTACGGTTGATCCAGCCAGGCACGGTGGCTCACTCCTGTAATCCTAGCACTCTGGGAGGCTGAGGCGGGTGGATCGTTTGAGCTCAGGAGTTCGAGACCAGCCTGAGCAAGAGCGAGACCCTGTCTCCACTAAAAATAGAAAGAAATTATATGGACAACTAAAATATATATATATAGAAAAAATTAGCCGGGCATGGTGGCCCATTCCTGTAGTCCCAGCTACTCGGGAGGCTGAGGCAGGAGGATAGCTTGAACCCAGGAGTTTGAGGTTGCTGTGAGCTAGGCTGACACCACAACACTCTAGCTGGGGCAACAGAGTGAGACTCTGTCTCAAAAAACAAACAAACAAACAAACAAACAAAAACAAAAACGTAGAGTTGATCCTCATTATTCATGAATTTTGTATTTGTGAAGTTGCCTATTCACTGGAATTTGTTTGTCAGCCCCAAATCAATACTCGTGGCACTGTCATGGTCATTTGCAGACATGAGCACAGTGGCAAAAAATTTTAGACACTAATGTTCACATTTCCAGGTGAGGTTGAACAAGGCAATTCCTGTTTCAGCTCTTGTACTATGAACAAGTGTCCTCTTTGTGGTCTATTCAGCACCAAGATTTTTGCATTTTTTGTTTCTCCTGTTGGTGATTTTGCTTTCTAAAATGGCACTCAGGCACATGCTGAAGGGCTGTCTAGAGTTCCCAAGTGCAAGAGGCTGCAATGTGCCTTAAGGAGAAAACAAGTATGTTAGAAAGTTTCATTCTGGTCTGAATTACGGTGCTGTTGGCTGTTGAATTTAATGTTAATGAGTCAATAATACATATTTACATATTAAATAAGATGTCTTTAAACAGAAACACATAAAACTAGGTTATGTATTGACTGGTTGATGAAAATGTTGTGACCAGAGGCTTGCAGGAACCTAACCCTGTATTTCTCCTAGGAACAACAGTTCAGTATTCTCTAATTCAGTGTTTGCACTAACCTCATGTCACATAATTCCCCAGAATAACAAGAATTGACTGTACCTGGCAATGAAAATGATAGTGTTGAGAGGGGAACTAAAAAAGTGACATCCTAGATAGATAACTAGGTGACAGTAGAGATCCACTGTGTTGATCAAGACTTTCTGACCAACTAAGTTACTATACTCAGGTTACAAAGAGGAAGAAATTATAAGAAAGATTAGATGGATACAATGAAAGTGGATGGCTGGTCTGTTCCCTTACCTGTGTTGGCACTCCGGGCCTCAGAGTCAAGTTCACATTTGAAACATTGCTGATTTGATTCATAAGTGGCTGGCGATTCTAAATACATACACATAGGCATCAATACATTTTAAAAACAGAATAGACTTTTACTTTAAATCATGCCCTCCCCAACCCACTATCTGCTGCACCATCTCCCATTCGCCTTCCCCACATTCTCCGGCCGCCACCTCCACTTCTGGGCACCACTGACAAACACACCTGCTGTGCTTGAAGGCGATGCTGAAGTTGAAGTCTCAGCTGATTCGGCTGGTTCTGCACTAGGCCCGTGGGCCTGAGGCCGGGTCTGGGCTGCATGCGGAGTGTGGCATAGCTGGGCCGCTGTCCCATGGTGTGAAAGTTCGGGTCTTGCATGGGAGTGTAGCTGCCTTGGGCCATTTGTGCCTGAGACGCGTACTGCTGTGGGAAAACAGGGGCCTTCTGCTCCAGCAGGATGCTGGGGTCCTGGCTAGAGAACTGTTCCGGGTCCACTGCTTGGCTCTGAAGAGAAAGCCCCAAATGACAGACAAAATAAAACTTGAAAAACAGCAGAGTCAGTATAAGGCTGTTTTCTTTCACTATCATGTGTTTAAAGATTCTTATACTGTACTTACTACACAAAGGCACCTTTAACTTGGGTCTACTTTTCTTTCTAAAAAATGCCTACGTTCTACAGACCCAGTTACACAGGGAAGAAGCAGAGGTCAAGTTTGACGCCTAGAGTAGCACTTCTTCCAAGGGAAGGAGAAATGGGCCATGACTCCAGAATGCCTCCTGCTCACTCCACCCATCAAAGACTGACCTGGACTTTAAAATGCAACTATCCCCTAGAAATGTTAAGTTTGGACAGGGTCTCACTCCAACACCCAGGCTGGAGTGCAGTGGTACCATCATAGCTCACTGCAGCCTCAAACTCCTGGGCTCAAGAAATTCTCCTGCCTCAGCCTCCCCAGTAGCTGGGACTACAGGTGCACAACACAGCGCCTGGCTAAATTTTCTATTTTTTGTAGAGACAGAGTCTTGCTATGTTGCCCAGGGTGGTCTTCAACTCCTGGCCTCAAGTGATCGTCCCACTTGAGATGGGACTCCCAAAGTACTGGGACTATAGGCATGAGCTATCATGCCTGGCCTAGAAGTGTTAAGTTTTTTGACTGCTCAGTCACAATTGTATAAATCATTTCAGTTAGACAACAACTTAGTACTTAGGTGGGATCAGCAGCATTGAGATACCGAACACCATCATCCCCATTTTGGAGACAGCAAGGCTGAGACTTAAAGGCATGAAGTGAGCTACCATACAACGAGCCTATCCAGCTAGTATGTGGTGGGTTCCAATTCATTTTGTGATTTGGGATCTGAGATCCTCAGTGTGACATGCTGCCTATTATTTGTTTTCTGTGGCTGTCAGAACTTCCCACACACTCATTACCTACTAGACACAGTCCAAGTGTTTGCCACTTGGGACTTCTTGGGGCTGCCCATCTACCTGGGCCTGAATGAGGCAGGTGTGGAAAGTCCGGAACTCTCCAGGGGACACCTCAGACCCAGGGGCCCTGGATATGTATGTGTGGAGGGGAAGGTGTACCTGGCTCATTCTTTCTTCTCCTGCTTCTAGGAGTACTTGCTACTGAGGAGGAAAAGACTCCAGCAGCAATAAAGTCTCCCGAGTTTTCTTTAGCTTAGTATAGTCCTTGGCCTTCATCAAAACTGTCTCCCCACATAGTGCCGGAGCCACCCCGAGTCCTGGGCTCAGATGGGCACAGCCCCAAGGCCAGCCTGTGAGAGCCAGGGCCCACTGCCCTTCCCACGGTAGCTGCAGACACGCGGATGGAGCCGAAGCAGCGGAAGCTGTTCACCTTGAATTACTGCTCTAACTACACATACAGAACTATCTCAGAACTTTAACTATTTGCCCATCTTTACTACAGAGAAAATCTAATTAAGTAATTTCCATTTTTAAAGAAAATATACAATGCTGATGAGCATAAATAAAGTTATTTGTATTCTACATTTCCCTGATTCTACCTAATCATATTTCTATAATTTAGTTTAATATGACAACATTATTATGATGGTGGATTTGGTAAGACAATAGAAATAACATAAATTTTAAAAGGGATTAAAAATATTAAATGATGGCACGACACTAGCTTTCATGAAAACGTTACATGTCACTCCGCAACTAACTCCAAGGATCTCATTTTTAAATGTCACTTAGACAAACTCAAGGACAATACTGAATGCTAAATTCTATCACTAAAGACAAAACACACCAGCCACAGAGGAAATATTTAAACTCCATTTTCCTGTCTTGACTTATTTCAGGTTATAGCCTATAATCTCAAGTCTTTTTTTTCCATTCTGCTGTTTTCAATATGAATCGACAAGTCTTTACTCCCACTTCTGTCTGCTGAACTGTGGGAATTATGACGAGACTAATTTGAATGCTTCAGAGAAGTCTCCAGTCACTCTGCATGGCTCTTCTCACAGGCCTGTGCTACGTCAGCACACCCAGGAAGCAGAATGGACCCTGGAAGGTGCTCTGTGGCACTAAGAAATAAAGATGACTCATGCTGAGTAAAGAGGAAGACAGTAACAAGAGTGTGATGGTTTTTCCAGATTACTCTTTAGGATGTACTGCTTCACACAAATTTAGCCGTGTAGCCAGATTCAGACAGCACTATGCTATTTCACGAGACTATGTTAGGTTATTTATTATATCATTGCTACCAAGTACTCTCTTTTTTTATTTTTATTTATTTATTTTATCAACAAGACCAATCAAACTATCAAGCACTTTCAAAGTAGAGACTTACTTTCATAAAGTAACCAATGAATGACCCGGAGGAAGAAAACCAAATAAGCTCACTAAGACTGGTTAACTTCTATTATATTCCCATGTATGCTTAAATATCTCCAAAATTATTGTGGGCTAAACCCACACAAAGGTCAAAATGATTTAGAGACAGTTGCAGCTACCTCTAAAATGATTTCTGCTAACTCATGTGCAAAGTATTCTTTTAGCACCAACAGCTTCCTACCCCTGGCCCACAGGGGTAAGATGAACACGGTGGTCACAGCTTCGAGGCTCATGCTGGCTTCTAGGTGGAAGGGCTCAGGTCACTGGGCAGCAATGTGCTATGCACAGTTTCTCTGTTCTCAGTTCCTTGCGTGTCCCTCCCTATCAGCCAGGGCAGACACCAGGTGTGCGGAACCTGAGTTTCTGCCCTTCTCAATAACTCAAATTATACATAAAGTTCATTCTCAGTGTTTTCCATTTTGGGGCCAAAGTTTCCATGAGAGTAACAATAAGAGGGAGAGTAAGAAAACAGGGCCAGCCTGTTACGAGGTGAAAAACTGTGTTCTAAAAAGCAGCTGCAGAGCACCTGTACACAAAAGAAAATGCCACCTTCGTGCCCATGAAGAACACTCAGCCCCCAGCTGCCCTCCTGTGCGTACCTGGCTGACCAGTTCGGGAATTCCTAAAGCTCTATCAATCTCCTCCAGGCCATCAAAATTCCGCAAAGCCAGATAGAGCTGGTCCAGGAGAGCTCCCTCGTCACTTGGAGACTCAGCTGCAGGATGGGGACACAGCAAGTCATCTGGAGAGCTGCCGAATGGCTGCCTGTAAAGAGACAACACTTCACCTTGAGCTTATGGATGGTGAGAGAACACTTTTTTTCCTTAAAGGTGAAAGTATCAACTGACTTCCACGGTGTTTGCAATGAACTACTGTACCAGCCCAACACAGAACAAAAGGACAATCTGAAATAACATACCGTTTATACAGTGCCCAATACAGGCCAGGCATAGATCTAACGTCTGCGGTATGATTTTTGTTTCCATCACCCCCCACTTCCCGGCTGGCAAAGCCAAGGCTCAGCGAGGTTACACTATCTGCTGGAGAACCCAGAGGCAGGCACTGCCAAGTTGGGATTCCAGCATCTGGGTGGGTCCAGGGCCCATCTGCCCACCCTGTCCCACAAATCTGTGCTGACTCCTCAAGCACGTACACATACACTCTGCACTGAAGGAATGAAGTACTTTTCTGAACTCTGGTAGGAAGCACTAATCGATTTAAGACTCTTATCTACAGGGCACCACAGTGACAACTGGGAGAGACCAGAGACCTGCAAGCATAAAAGCTGCATTAATCTTCTTGAACTCAGCTGCAGCTAGATTCAACTTAGCTGGGCTGATGGGAAATTTCTTGGTAATGCATAAAAAGGCCTTGTGAATAGTTATTAAAGCCCTCGAGAAACTACCTGTTAGCCTTCCTGAGTTAGGTACATAAGAAAAGTGGATCCTGAACGTGAGAATTATGTTTGTTATTATATAACAGGTGCTAAAATCAGAACACTAAACTCCAAACTCTATGGTATTTAAAAAACTCTTATAAATTAAAATAATGACAAATTAGAGGAGGTTTTTAAAAAGAGCTTCCGACTTATTTTAATACTGAAAGGGAAAAATACCCAAAATCTGTTTTGTACTCTTAGATTTACTACTTGAGATGTTTTAGAGAAAATAAAAGTTTACAAATAAGCAAACTCCTTCTTAAGTGAATAAGAATAAACTTAACAAGGGATGGAGTTATCTATTTAACCCAGTTCAGTACACCGTGTTTTTTTAGATGGTCTAATATGCTACTTTGGCCTAGAATCCTGAAACTGAAGTTATAACAGGGCGCATTAATGACAACCTATGCTCTCCATTCACCCCAGCAACTTTAAAAGAAGATCTCCCAGTTGAGTGTCTCCTGGAGGCCACTCCTCACCTGCAGGCCCCCGGCTCCAAGCCCCCATTCCCAAGGCCTCTGGGACATCACGGCCAACCCAACTCCAGCTCTGCAGCGGAGCACCACTGGCTTCCCTCGGGCCTGCCAAACCCTTGGGGCGTGTGTTCCTCCCACTCCTGCCCCTGCCTGGCTCAGTAAGAGGCACCCATGAGGCTTCCTGGCTCCTTTCTGCTTCTCTTCCACAGTGCACACTGTCCCAGAAGTAACTTTCTCTACTCAAGCGTGATCAGGCCATGCCACCACTCCCCTAGAGAGTGGGAGGGAGGAGCTGACGAAGCAGCGTGGCCACGGCAGGGAGAAAACCACAGACTGCCTGTCATGGAAGCAGAGAGAGGAGGAAATTCCCCAGTGAAGAATGACTGGCACATGGACGTGGCAAGTTTCATGAAAAAGAGTTCATGTCAGCCAAGAGTAGATGCTGGCTATTTCCCAAATTCGCTGAGACCTCATTCCCTAAAGATGCTATTTAAGTGAGGCATTCAAGTATTTTCTTTGCCTAGCTTTAATTTGTAATTTTCAACTTCTGTTTCTTCAGAAGCTACATTCACATGCAACCCTCCCACCCCAGATTTCTCCACTGATGACAGGCTCTTATGAAATCCAATCCATGCAAGGCCACTAGGATTCTGCACAAACAGACTTCCCAGTCTTGTACCTGACTGAAATCCAGTGTCAGAAGGAAGCAGAGACACTAGCTCCTGCCTTAAGACCACTCCGCCCTATGGCAGACCAGCAACACACCAGATCCTTAAAAACCGAAAGCAAATGTTTGTTTGCATTTAAAGAATTCTCTACATAATGCTTTCTTTTCTTACAAAAACAAATGAACAACAACAACAACAAAAAAAAACCAAAACAAAACTCAAATGAGTACACAGATTAAAAAGTACAACAGTACCTCCAAGCTTTTCCAGGTTGGTCAAAGGCCTCTTCAACTCAAGCTGGGACTCTCAAGATACTTCCCCAACAACTTTCTAGCTTACAGTCTCTCTCAAATTCTCCTAATATGATGCTCTCAGGTCCCTTTTCCCAAAAGCACACTTTACTGAGCACACCAGCCCTACTCAAAATTCTTACGTGGTTCTTCAGCTCTCCCAGGAAAATGTCTGAGTCACTGGGATGGGGTGGTAGTGGTGGTAGAATTCAGTACCTTTGGTGTTGCCTAACACTTCCAAACTCAATGCCCACAACCTCCCTGTGAGCCTCAGCCACCCTGGGCAACTGATTTTTCTCCAAAAGATGCCACACACACCACCAGACCCCAGAAGGCCAAGACTCTGGCACTCACTCCATCCTTCCCACGCTCCTCTCCAGCTGAGATCCCATCTTCCACCAGGGCTCTGCCTATCTCCTCATCGCTACTCCACACCCCCCCACTCTCCTCCCAGCTCTGCACCACTTACTGTGCTATGCTGAACTGATAATGGCATTTATGTTAAAAATGCAACTTCAGACTGTGCTGAGTGAGGGCAGGAATTGTATCTTCTATCTCTTTGTTGGCCCAGTGCTTAACATAAATAGCATAGGTGCAGTAAGTTTCCACTGAATGAAAACAAAAGGTTCCTGATCTACTACAGCATATTAAAAACCACTTTTATATTCAGAAAAGTTCATGGCATTGTGGCCTGGTAATATAAATTTGGGCACACCATGAGGTATATCACTTCCCTTAAAGACATCCTAGTATGCTTGGCTTACAGAAAAAGTACTGAGCCACACCTCCAATCTCAACTTTATAAATGGCCTTTAACATAATGATGAAGTTATTCTCCTGTGTATGGGGCAATTACAAATATAGTTACAATCTAAATAGTATCTAGCAGATAAATATAATATTAAAACAAGGGTGGAAAAAACACACATAGGCTCCAGGGTGGTATAAAATAGTAAGTAATAATTTAGCAGAACACAGATACCTAATCAACAGAAACCCCATACCTTAACATCTACATATTTATGGACTAGTAGGTCATTAAGGATGGGAATAAGAAGGAGAATAAGGTCAAATTCAGCTCTTGTTTGAGAACCCACATACCGTAACCATTTCTTCACTTTTCAAAATTCTGTTATTACCAAAATAGCAACTACTGAATGATGGAAAAGCATCAAGAAAAGAAACTTTACTCTTATGAATACATTTCAAATAAGAGAAAACCAAATTAACTCAGAAATTTTGAACTTAATGTGAAAAGAAGTCTTTCATGAAAGGCAACTACTCTATTTCAAAAGAAAACTCCTTTAATAAATCCAACAGAAATCTTTAAAAAGTCATCCATACATTTTTGGCTATATTTTAAATATTTCTTTTATATACCAGATGAATGAAGGGAAAAAACTATAATGGAACTAAAGAAAGGGAAAATTTCTAAGTTACAAATAAATGTGTATGTGATATATTACAGGTTTAAGGGCTAAACTACTGCCATTTTGAAATGTACACATAAACTAATGCTGGATTCATAAACATTAAAAAACCTGTTCCTGGCTGGGCATGGTGGCTCACGCCTGTAATCCTAGCACTATGGGAGGCAGGAGGATTGCTGAGCTCAGGAGTTAGACACCAGCCTGAGCAAGAGTGAGACCCCATCTCTACTAAAAATAGAAAGAAATTAGCCAAACAACTAAAAATAGAAAAAAATTAGCCGGGCATGGTGGCGCATGCCTGTAGTCCTAGCTGCTAGGGAGGCCGAGGCAGGAGGATTGCTTGAGCCCAGGAGTTTGAGGTTGCTGTGAGCAAGGCTGATGCCATGACACTCTAGCTCGGGCAAGAGAGTGAGACTCTGTCTCAAAAAAAAAAAAAAAAAAAAAAACCAACCAACCAACCAACCAAACAAACAAAAAAAAACCTGTTCCTAAATATTAACTGTGTGATACTTACAAAGATGACTTAAAGAAAACATTGCTTTTCTTTTTAAATAAAGAGTTAGAATCTTTGTTATCCATCACATGTGAATTCCTATGACTACAGATTACCCTAAAGTTGGTAATAAATTTCTTCCAAACTGAATTATTTAAAATAAAAGACATAAGTGGCTAGGAAAACTGAAATAACTTTAGAAGTGATGAAAACGTTTTGGCCACACAGTTCGCACACAAAGCAAACTAACAATTCACAGAAGCACTAACAGACCAGGGCAGCGCTACGTCACAGACACTTGCACAGCGAACTGAACGAGCTTCCTCGTAACTGGGCCAAGTGCAGTCGTGGAACTGCTTCCATTTTTGTTTTCACAGAACTCTCATCGGTTTGGGCAACAGTAAAAATCCTAATTTGGGGCCTAGTTTTCCCTAGAAACTAATCTTTGACATTTCTTCCAAAAACAACTATCAGGCGCCTGATTTAATTATTATATGCTTGTACTATATCATGTACAAGTTTCCAAGGAAATGGGTGGGTTTCTAAGATATCAAATAAACATATCTAGAAAACAATCTACCACTCACTGTTATCACGAAATTAGAATCAAAGAGCTGGAAGGACCTCGAGAAACCAGCACCCAAGTGCGACAGCAGGGCCATCTACAAGATGCTCTCTTCCCACCACTCTTGGCAGCCAGGGTGGGATGGGCCACCACTGCCTCGACCGAGGTTCTTCCTCTCTCCCACTGCCTTGATTCGACTGGAAGCAATTCTACTCTGGGCCTCTGACATGCTGCTTTTGCCAGTGGGACTGGCTCCCTGTCATTTCTGCCTCCTAAAATCAGACCTTTTCTTCAAGACTCTGAAGCGTTCCCCAGCACTCCAATTGGATGGTCTATTGAAACACGGCTTATTTCTCTTGGGGCATTTATCCTGCACATTATCTCATACTACAGTTATCAGGGTACATCTTATTTTTCAACTAAATTGTAACTTCTTTAAAGGTATGTCCTAGTCCCGCCGATTCTTGGATTTCCCCCTCCGAACTTCATTCCTTGCTGAGTAGATGATATAGTCTGAATCAATGATAACTGGTCAAAAGGAAAAGATTAACTTCTGGCACAGGTCCAAAAATAACTTACAGAACCTCATGAACCGCTGCTCTCTCGGATGCACTCAGCACTCACCTGTTCTGGCTGGCAAAAGATGCCTGGTCTATAGGCAGGATGCTTTCAGGCCACGGGGCAGTCTGATTTGGAGGAGCTTGTTGTTGGCTATACTGAGGTCCCCCCATGTTCATCTCTAATTCAGATGGCCCTAAGAAAGAAAAAACCCCAAAATCTTACATATTGTAATCAAGGAAGTATCTGTTTCTGCCATGTAATATATAGTCAAATATCTAGTTGATAGAAAATGGAAAAGACAGAATGATCTAGGTGAAAGCAAGAAGATAAAATTCTGGTTTTGAAATAGAAATAAAGGTAAAACATATCTAGGCTAATCACCCTTTTCAAGGAATATCCTAGACCAGCAGTTCTCAGCCTTTAGCACTCAGGAGCACCTATACTCTTTAAAAAAGAGCTTTTGTTCTTGTGCATTATCTCTTAGACATCTGCTGTACTAGAAATTGAAACTGGCAAATACAAAAAAGTGCTAATCAATCACAACAAATGAATTATATGTTAATATAAACAAGATCTTTCAATGCAAAAATGAAAAAACCCTTTTCTTGGCATTGTTTTATGTTTTTGCAAATCACTTTCATGTCTGGATTAATAGAAGAGAGCAGAATCTTCTATCTGTTTCCACATTCCATCTGCTGTGGTATCAGACAGCATGTAACTTCTGGAAAACTCTACTGCACCGTAATAAGCGTGAAGAAGGCAAATAGTGCCTTATTATCGTGAAAACAGCTTTGGCCTTGCAGACCCCCTGCAAGGACACCAGGGTGCTGGAACATCCTTTTAAGAAGTGCGGTGGGGACCACTTGCTCCCAAACTTTTCCTGGCTGCACTTCGGTCAGCTCTTCCACCAGCGGCAGCGTGCCGTGGAGAGGAGGCCCAGACAACTCAGACATGCTCCTTCTCAGAAGTTCTCTTGGAGGCTTTAAAGCTAAGGGATGACACGAGCTTTTAAATATTGTATTATTATTGCCTACAGACCTGTCTTCATTAAAATAGATAATTTTCTGTTTAATTCACAGCTTTTTTGAGTTTATTAAAAATCAGGGAAATTCAGCTACATATTTCGAGCCCAAAAGTCAGATGCTCTTCAGTGAAGGCTGAGAATAAATTTAAATTTCTGGATATAAAGAACTCATTACTATGATTTTAAATAATTTAATAAATGTTAAAATTTCTCTTTACATAGAGATCTGGTTATTTTTAGCATTTTTATGCAACCTTCAAATTATATAAATTTGTGTTTGGGAACTACCCATGACTTTGAATACATTCGATGTAGAAAGACAACAGAAATGTCATCTCTCAGAAACAACAAGCCAAAATGTGCCGAGCAATTAAATAACTAAGTGAGAAAACTGATGCCAGGGCTAGTTAGGATGAGAATTCTGCATTATCTTGTCAAAATAACCCTGGCATCTTTCTGTGAATGATTTAGCTCTTCCTCGTTGTACAATATCTAAATATATGAAAAGAAAATTATGCTAATGTACATAAGAGGAAGGTTAATATGTCAATGATTAGGAAAATATTCTCAAATATGAGTTGTATAGACCATTACTTTTTTTTTTTTTACTAGAACAGCTTCATTGGGATATAATTCACATAGCATGTAACGTACCCATTTAAAGTGTATGATTCAATGAGTTTTAGCATAGTCAGAGTTGTACAAACATCACCACCATCAATTTTAGAACATTTTCATTCCCCCCAAAAGAAATTACTTACCTATTAGGAGTCACTCCCCACTCCCTCCTCCTCCCCCCCCAATCCCCGGGCTCCAGGCAACCACTACTCTACTTTCTGTCTCTATAGATTTGCCTGTTCTGGACATTTCATAGAAATGGTACCATACAATGTATCAGATCATTAATTTTAATAACATGTCTCCAAATAGAATTCTAGTGATCCTCACATTCTGTGAGATGTTCTGTAAGACCTTGCAACCTTCAGTGAGGACCTGGGAGAGTGTGATTTAGTTGTTTAGGATGGGGGCCCAGGAATCTGCATGTTAAGTTCCTGAGAAGATTCTTATGATCGTCCAGAGTCAGGAACTAGTGATGTACCACCGAACCATTTCTTCATTTGAAAAATATCACATATATAACATTTATAGTGTAACATGCTAATTCACTTCTCCCCAAAGTTGAAGTTAGGTAATTTAATGAAAATAAAACATTACAAAGGTAGATGGTTCTCTGAGATTCTATACAGAGTTCCAGCAAAATCCCACTCTTCACACCTTCCCATGGGCAGATTACCTAAACTGCAAATTAGAAGCATGTCCTCAAAGAACTAATGGAGCTGATACTACCTTCAGAAAGCATAGAAATGGAAAGGAAAGAGTACTGGAACCACCTTACCTATACTCATGGTCTGAGACTGAAGCATCTGTCTTTGGCCAGGCTGCCCGCTGGGTCTCATGGGGATGTTGGCCGTTGGATTCCGAATCATACCTCCTTGGATTGGCCGGTTCATGGCACTGGTGGTAGCAGCACAGGTGACTCTTACAGCCGGGCTCTGTGGAGCCCATTCCCCAGATGGTATGGTGGGCCGAGAAGCATTACTACCAATCATGCCTGCATGAAAGCCCAAGAAAACTGAGAGATGCAGCCACAGAAAACATCTTTAGCATGTATGAACACTAGATGATCTTACTGTCTACGAGACAATCATTCTGAACTCCAGTTAGCCCAACAGCTAAGGCCCTCATGCTAAGAAGTAAGAGTTGGCGATTACTATAAAGTTTTCATAACATGGACTTGCCACTCTTCATAGTTCGGAAAAGCTGTTAAAATTGTTCCCATTTGTACTCAGAAACAGGTGCTGTGGCGTGTGGATAACCCCAACTTCCTTCCTCAGGAAGTGAATCACATTAGCTGATATGCACGTCAACGCTTTACTTTCCAAAAGGGAGGTAAAGGCTAAGAGGAACAAGGTAAAAAATGATAATCAATACTCTAATTGTAAACTAAAAACACAAAGGACATCGTGTGAAGCCTATGACAGACTTCTAAATCCTCGAATCCCTTTCACAGTATTACAATTTGTTTAACTTCAAAACTGACCAAGGGTAGCTTCTAAGTAATGGGGAAATTACAGGATTTTTCTGACATTTACTATAGCTCTTCATATCCAGGGTGAGGGAACTCCTACTACTTCACTACACAGGTACCACCACGTTCCTGATCATACAGAACCAGAACGGGTTTGGACAGATTTATACAAATCCTTTCATATTTGAGATTTTGGCAGTTATTTGGCTAAACAGGAACAATGAGAGCACAATACTGGCCAACAGGATCAAGTGTTTGCACTATCCTGACCCGGCCCCCAAGATGCTGGCAACGGCCAGACATTTCCTAAAACTTGACATTCCAAAGGGGGCAACCCCAAATGAGGTCCCTTCATTTTGAAGGGTTTAACGGTAGATGTATAAAGGTTCTGTTTCCAAATACCCAGCTTGCTTTCATTTTCCTTAGTTATGATAAAAACCTAAAAATAGAGTGTATTTAACAAGTGGAGAGAACATGTATTGTGGGTGTTTCTTCACTTGTAAAATGAGAATGTGCTGTGAAGATGATTAAGGGAGAAAGGTAATTAGATTTAAAAAGTTAGATGAGTGTTATATTAATACATATTTAAAATTTGTTTAAGATTAGATTTGAACCATACAAAAATATTATGGGAAAAGCATTTTATTTTTCTAAAAATCTGTTATCTAAATAATACAAAAAGATTATAGGAAGTCCAGAAAGCAGAAGGGAAAGTCATCCATAATTCAACAATATTAATGCAATGATAACCGGGATAGTCCCTTTCAGTCTGTTTTTTGTTTTTTGAAACAGAGCCTGGGCATCATATGATCTTCACAGCCTGGACACCAGTGAGCTCTGGGCTATTCAGATTTTAATATAGGCCTATTGCCAAATTTCTACATAAGATTCCTACAAGAACTCAGATCTTCTTGTATCTGATATGCTGATAGCCTTAATAAATCACTGGCTCCTTTTCTATTATAGAAGTTTATACACATCAGTATGTTATTTATCTTAAAAATTTTATTTATATTTATTTATTCATGAAATGAATATGGTACTGTTTCTGTGAATATATAAATTAATGGAGTAGTCAGAGCCTGGCACATGTGGTAGGTACCCAATAAATATGTGCCGAATAAGTTACCTTAACACAGCATAATTCATACTTCCCATAAATTCCTTACCAACAATAGAAAGTAAAAAACCCACCTTTTCCCCTCAAATTGAACTATTATATTCAGTGCCTATCTAAATGGCAATGTGTGTATAGGGATTACAGACTAAGCTAAAAATAAAATATGAAGAATTAAA
The DNA here is from genome assembly GCF_020740605.2 of Lemur catta. Lineage (NCBI taxonomy): Eukaryota > Metazoa > Chordata > Mammalia > Primates > Lemuridae > Lemur > Lemur catta. The sequence continues at coordinate 82,403,972 of NC_059136.1, read as the reverse complement.
ACACCCACAACTGTAAGTTCTTTTTATAAGATCTAATTCTTTCTGTGCCTTTGTTTCAAGTACTTCATTGAAATAAAGGAAGAAAGCTGTAAATTGTGAGCAGCTCTTCATTAGAAACCCCAGCTTCCTGCTGGATCTATAATAAATAGGTGTGGCAGAGGCCAGGACATGGCGGCTGCAGCAATCAACGCTACTGCAATGATTTTTAGCCTGAATTGGACGGAAATTTGGGAATGTGGTACCACTGTGACAGTGACTACGACTTAGGAAATGTGCCTGGGCAACCTGGCAGACACCTGAACTTACAGTAGAGGTCAAGGTCCAAACTATATCACAGGAAACATCCTCCATCTTCAAAAATGGAGACCGCGGCCAGATCTGAAAGTCACTATTAGGCCAGACATACTACTGTCTAAGGTTGTTTGTTTTTAACATATTTCTGAGTGAGAATTATATCACCTAGTAGCATGAAAGGTTGGTTGAATTTTAAACTTTCATTCTGAAATTCTCCAAACACAACTCATCGATTAGTACGTTCTGGGGGTATCAGCAAATGATCACTGGAAACTAGCAATCACCGATTTATTTCACACATACCCTACATGAATGCCTAGAATAGTAACTGGGACAGAAGTGAAGGCCAGGCTATAGGATTAATGATTAGAAATCGTGTAAAAGTAATGATCACAGAATTAACAAGTCAGTTTATTGGAATGCTTTCCGATATGCCATTCTCACAGTGGACATGTGTAGTTTTCTTGCTTTTAAATGTTAGTCTCTGACATAAGAAGTTCACTTGAAAAATTCTACTAGCTTAATGTGGATGAATCCATTATCAGATTAAATAACCCACCAATAAAGGAACAGTGCATTTGAGCCCTTACCTGTGCTACCGTTCCCTAAATTTCCTTGGTTTCCTATCATCCCTTGATTACCCATCATTCCTGGCTGAGGTATCACTGAGTAGGGACTACTGTTTCTGATTGGTGGGAAAGGTCCAGCACCAGTTGGGCTTTGCAATGTGATGTCAAGTGGTAAATTCTGGTTTGGCAATAACCTGCCCAGTTGCCCTGGTCGTGGGTTATTAAAAGCTAAGGAGAAAACAAATGAAAATTGAAGGTTAATATAGGGTAATGGAAAAGAATATCAACAATAGTAGTGTTTAGGGAAAATGTCATCTGTAAAATGACAAAGATATGCACATCAGGGACCAAATGCCAACATAAAAGACAAATTCACAGACAAAAACTTTACATAGTGCCAAAGTGTGGACTCGTAATGTAATCAAGTCTCTCATTTAACTCTTGATGACCTTGCAAAAAAAACCCACACAAACAAAAAAAACCAAATGTATATCATTTACCGTATACTTTTCTACCCAATAGTAATCTCTAATAGTCATCTATATTTGCTAAGTAAACCATTAGTCTGGTTGTTTCTTTCCTATACGTAGGAGTACTGCTTTCTCACAGCTAAGAAGCTGTAAGTATCTTTTGTATATAGCACCAAATCTAAACACATGTGCTTTGGACGTTAGAATATCATTTCTTAACTGGATTTTCCTAGGATTAATATTAGATTAAAAGTGGCTACCCTCATTGGAACTTAAAATGTTTAAAGGTGAACTCTGTTACCTGGAGCAGTATTAAACTAAAGCTTTAGAGCTCTGCTTACTTTTCTAAGTATAGCTTCTTTGAATTGTGGATACATTTAAGATTTAAAGTAATTTTTATAATTAGTTCACAAGATTTTATTGTGTACTAAGCACTATACTAGTACCACGTTGATAACCCATACTTTAATGCTATTAAATTTTAAAAATACTAAGATTATTATAAATTATATTAGATATATAACATCAAGTACTTTATCTTCTCTAAATTATATAAACAAAGCCTGAAATAGCATATTTAAAGGAAAGTTCTTAACAATCAATAATGGATATAAAATATTTAGAAAAATCAGGGCTGGGAATGGAAACTATGTCCATGCTTAACCATGACTTTCTCAGGCTTGTCTGGTTACCACCCAATGCTCACAAGACCATTAGCAGCTACAGATAGAGGAGAACCCTGAGTTCCCACGCAGCCCTTCATTACCTCAATGAGCATAAACTACCTGGTGTTTCTTACCCGCCTCTCAACTATGTGACTTTGTGATCTCCCATGGTCCAGAATTAAACCCCCATTGCCTAAGAAAAAGGCAGGTTTGAGAGATAATAAGCAAAAACTCATCTTTCTTTTGTTTTACTCTTTTCAGAATGGCCAGAAATCACTTAAGAAAAGATCTAGACAGCAAAGACATTCTATGATTTGGTTGATGGCTGCCATTTCTGATTTGAGAACAAACTCTAGGCACTAAGTCAAACTGTATTTGAAAGGAAAAATCATTCTGTTCATCAGTTTAACACTGAAGAGGTTATCTATCTTTCTATAAATTATAGGCTGCTACAGAACCATTTAAAATTATCAATACAACTTCAGATACTATCTAGTTCATAAACTGAGTGCTCAGAGTAAATAAAGGATTTATCCTAAACTTAAGAAATTTAAAATAAGATTTAAAAATTTAAAATAAAACATAACAGATGTATTTTATAAATAGACAACAAATTAAACTTGGAAAACATATCATGTAAAACAGATGTTTATATAAGGATTCCTAAAAGACAGGGCAAGATATTTTTAATGTGTATAGCCCTTTCATGTATAATGATTAAATATTTTCAGAAGAATCATTAATAGCCTATTATTCCTAAAAAGTCAGCATAATTCTTTAATTTTCTATATTTTCAGTATTCAGTTCCATATTAAACACATAAAATGTATTTAAAACTCCATGTCTGAAGGCAGTAACTGAAGTGAAGGGGAATATGACAACCAGCTGAAGAACTTCATCAATGTAGGCAGTCTCTCTGCATCTGTTGATTAAATTACCCACAAGAGCCTGTTAGAGAGCCCTGTTCACGAGAATCCATTTTGAATACTGTTTCAAAAGACCAAGACAGTAGATGGTGCTATTTGATCACAAAAACCGTGAAGTGACTAAGCTGTTTGCATCAGACTTTAATAATCTCTGTTTCTGACAGTGATTACATGGACATTTCTTGGCATGACCGGCAGTATCTCATACTCACTGCTCTGTGAAATTCGCAGTGCTGTTTTCTGGGCTCCAACAGGTGTGACAGGGCTGTTGTCAGCTGTGAGTTGCATGAGGTCATTGATGATGGCTTGCTTGTCAACTGATCCAGCCGGGGCGCCTGGCCTCGTGTCTGGGAAAAGCTGTGGTAATTGACTATTCTGCAAATCATCCAAAATCTCCTCCAAGTTGTCCAGCTCACTGCCAGGCTGTAGTTAACAAACAGAAGAGTTTATCCAGTCCTACTCCAGGAGTGGGCACCACAGGCCCGTTTGCAATCACTGACCTAACTGGTGCAAGGAACCACAGCCAACTAAAAGATGCAGATATATGAGTACCTCAGGCTTAACAGCTAAGTGATCATCTTTTAAAAAATTAAATTGACAAAGGACAAGTAATTTAATCTCTTGGTCCTCAATCCCCTCATCTATAAAAAGAGACGGCTGAATTAGAAAGAAAGCGCTCTTCCAGCTTCGTGATACATTGTCAGTTTATAGATTCTACTTTATGCTAATCATTCTATTAATTATGAGTATGTATATTTCCAATTAATTATGAGTGGACTATGACTTACCGTCCAGGTCTAGGCTTTGTGGTTAAATCTGAGAAATAACAACAAAACCAAAACACTGGTATAAAATGTGATCCAAATTTGCACCGAATGAGCATTTAACAAATGCTCATCCTTTTAAGACTTTTTTCTTTTTCAAAAAGGGGGGATGCAAAATAAGCTTGAAGAAACCATGAACTGAGCATTGCTGTTTCAATTTGAGTGGTGCTTTTTGTCTGCTTGCGCTTTCAGTTTCAAATGACAATGGCTTTCTTAGTCATTTATTAGCTTAGGTGACACATGTAGGAAAGCAGGATAAAAACTGGTTGTCCCCAAACGTAGCACTTATTAACCTGATTATACAGGGGCCATAAAAATGTTTCTTAGGGTTCCCCCCTTTTTGTTTTCTTAAATTTCATTTTCAATCACCAACATTAAAATAAAAGGGTTAAGTATTAGCACTATTTCATACTTTGTACTTTTGTTCCAGGAAGCTAAACTGGAATCTATTCTAGATTTTATAGATATTCCTTTAAGTAGAATCTATCTATGTGCCAGGTAAAATCAGTGCCAATCACACAAGAAATGGCCGAGTTAACATGCTAGGATTGTTTTCTAGTGCAAAAGTGGTATGAATGATTTTTTTGGTGTGGAGGTGGAAAACGTAAGTTAGGTGGTTTCCTCAGTCATTGGATGGACTTTGACTTTTTGACCACAACAAGACCTTTCATCTACATTGGCAAATCAAATGAAATACGTGTCATACATCTGATAATGAGTTACACTGAAAGCAGACTGGGTTACATTTTTTTTATTCTATATACAAATCTTATTCTCCATGTAGAGGCTGAATTTGCTAAGATTTTTGTAACTTATGGCAAATGTAATATATCTACATGGGACGTCTTCTGACTGGATATATTTATTCCTCAAGTTAGGAAGGACAGAATAAAGTAACAGTTTATTTGGGTCTTTTCAGAGACAACTAGCTTAGCAATAACAAGACCATTTTTTCATTAGTTTAGCCACTCAATTCTACCAAAAGAGGGAGGCAAAACATGGGGCAGTTAGTTCCATTTGAAGTAAAGGTTAGGTTCCAAAGTGAGCATCCTGAAGTGCAGACAGTCACAGACAGACAAAATGATCCTTGAAGCTCCTTAGGAAGGCACTGTGCTGTCTGTCCCCTCCAAGGGCACAGTTTTTCCTCCAGAGTGGCAGCACATGCCTAGTTCTTTGGCTGAGTCCTAAATGAAGCAGTTTATGAGGGGGCCACGCTGCCTTTAAAAAGCCTGTAGTTACATGTTTACAATATTAGAGCCACAGGGGAACCACCCAAGCCCAGCAAACTCATGTCACCCACCTCATGTTACCCTGCTAGGAGACACACAGTCATCAAGCTGAAGGGAGGGCAAAACTGCTCACATATTACTTAAATAACCATTTAATAACCCTCTGTTCTTTTCTTCTGAATGCATAAAATTGACTTTGTGCACTTCAAATGCACGTGTAAAGTGACTCCACTGTAAATCTTCCTTATCATGTTTTGCTGAATACATAAAGGTATAAACAGACATTCTCAGTATAAACACGTACTGCCCTCCAAGGACTGTGCCTGGAACTTAGCGATGGGCACTCAGTCATCAAGATGAATTTTTTAACCATGTTAACACACAATTTAAAAAAATTTCCCCAAGATCAACTAAAATGTTCATAGAAATTCCTATACTTTCCATTAATTTCTCAGAAAAATGTGTCATAAAACTGTGTGATAGATATCCTTATAGTTTTGTCATGAAAATAGTTACAGAGATCAGAAAGAAGATCTAATAAACTGTGAAATTTATGTCTGTTCTGTGAAACCAAGTTTTCCCACTACAATGCTGCCCCGTGTTATGCATTTTTCAAAAGTGGAAGCTCCAAATGTGGGAGTGAGGGAGGTAGGCTGTGATAAATAATAAGTTGCCTCTTGAGAAGGCCTTGCAGATTGCCTTGAAGAGAAATATCCAAAATAAACAGGTTCATGTAAACAATGATAAAATAAAACGTGTTATTCTTCTCAATGGACACACTTAGATTTGCCCTCAATCCCAGATATACATAAAAGAAATTTTTGACAATATACATTAACAACAGTCTGGGTCTAGACTCCCTCCTTTCCTTTTTAACTCCAACCTTTTAGGCAAATAAAATTATATTGTAAACCATCCCAAATGGAAAAATAACGATCATACTTCCAAAGAGTTCTGATGACAGCATGCATGGTTCTTTCTTTGTAATCTACTCCAGTGTCTACTATAATGAGTTTAACGTAAGTCTAATGTTATAGACATATATGTATGTTAAAATATATTTGGGTGGTTTAAATTTATTTCAAATAATTTCTAATTAAAAAAATTTAAATCTATTATTTTCCTTGAATGATTTTTATTTTTAAAAAGTATGTATTAAAGTTAAACTGACTTTCAAATTTTGATCTTTGCCATTTTAAGAGTTGATCCAATTCAATTGTGGATCAGTTTAGCCCTGACAAGTAACTAAATATATTTGCCTTAAGAAAGCCATGCAGGATCTTCTTGGTGACATTAAAAGGAACTGGTTCCATGGAGACTCATAAAAACTATGAACATTATTTGAATTCATTCCGCTTACCATTTGAAAAATTCATTATGAAAATTTCTCCACTGGAAATAATATTGCATTGCCTGTGTTTATTCCTTGTCAATTTTCGGAGTACATATTTAACATTAATTGTTATAAGTTTACTTTATATGTTCTTCTTCAAGAAGATAAAGTTCAGAATATCTATATCCCTTAGGTTGTGTGGCAATAAAATTTCATGATTATAGCATTTTCTTCTGTATTCATGTAAGCTCTGGAAGGAATGAATTTGATTACATTGTTTCTGATAAAAATTTTTTCCCCTAAATTTTTGTAAGCTTTAATTCTCAATCAAAAGTTCTTCTAGTCCCTATCCACTTTGTTAAGCACAATTTCTTTGCAAGACAAAAAGATTAATGCCTTCCTTTAAAATGCTTTGCCAAGATACTTCAAAGTTTTGCTTAGGCATCTATTTGAATGCTCAAATTAGCCACATCAATTTGAGTTGTTAGTTTAAACTATTTCAGGCAGAAAATGAGTCAGAAAGATTTTTATAAAAGTTCTACAAAATGAAAATTAGACTTGATTTCTTTAATTTTTCATTTTTCTGGTTTTAGGATTTTTCATATATCCAAATCAACTTGTTCTCTGAAGGAAATATAAAAAGCACATGCATTTTAATAATGCAAGCATTTTAATAAATTACAAAATAGCTTTTCAAAATATTTTAAATATAAAGTGTAATTAATTTCACCACATTTGACTAACACAAAATTTTTAAGAAATGGTAAAGAAATTCTATCACATTTGGAGGAAAATTTTCAGGACACTACCGTTTTAAAATATGGTGTGCCCTTCTAATGGAGTCAAATACCAAAAAGACATTCTTTTAAAACTATTTCCAAACCCTATTATAAGTGTTCTCAGTAGTATTAGAAAGAACATAATACTATCATTTGGTTAGGTATAAACCATGCTTCACTGTGTAAATAAGCATACAACTTAAAAGTTGGTAAACATACTGGAAATTTTTCTGTCACTGTTTCCTGTTGGTTAGGAAATGCTGTAGAAACAGATGTTAAGTACTCTATTCAGTAAAAAATGCTATTTTAAGTATAATAGCATGATCGAAGTACTTCCTGTCCTTAATAAGTTAGTAATAGGTTAAACACACGCTCAATTAATGGTTCTTTTCTGAGTCAAAATAACAAGATAGTTAATGGTACAATTCAGGCTCACCAACTGTTTTATTTTACTAAATAAATAACTTATTGTATTACTTGAAACAAAAGTCTTCAATAGGCTTGTGCAGCAGTTAATAGGAGATACAGTTAATGTGTATTTGGGAATGGTGAAAGTGAGCAGGAGGTGAAAGAATCGTTTTTTTTCTTAAAGTAAGTTATTCTAACTTTGATCTAAATTTAGGTGATGCACACACACACCCTGTGGTAACTTTTCAAGTTGCAATGTTTTTGATGTTAAAATTGCTCTGAAGCAGTATTTTTGGTAGAGTTTTAAATGAGAGTGGAGGGAGGGTGAGATGAGGGACTGGATTTCATTAAGAAAAATATACTTACTGTACGTGTATGTGTGAGTGTACTTGTGTACACTGCTTTTTCATACACGGAAAATAACACATCTGTGCTGATAATACTCTGGGCTCTATGTTTTCTAGGTGAGACAGTTTTGAGTAGAAAAATGTTTCTCCTAAATAACAGTATTAAACTGAAAGTGATTCAAGGACTAAAAAAAAAAAAACCCTTCTCTTTTGTCATTTCTTGTCTGAAGTTAGTGCAATTGTATACATAAATACAGAAATGCCAAACCATAGTCCCCTCCCCTGACCCTCTAAGCTCCTAAGGCCTCAGGCCCGGGATAGAAATAATTCTGTTTACAGAGAGAGGGCCAGGCCATGTCAGATGCTAAGCTAAGGTAGAACTCATGAGTCACCACCTTGCCCTCTAGCGTGTCAAGAGACCTGGGTGACGCTATCTGGGCCTGCCACTCTGGACTGCCACTCGCTCTGTATATTCTAATCTAGTAAACCTCAGAAGATTAAAACGGTTACAGTTGTCATTATGGTTTTATACTTCACTTTATCCAAGACACTGCTGTTAACTTTCTGCCGAGACCCCGGTTACTCCCCATCCAACGATTTCACAGCATTACAGAATAGCTGCTACATAGAACCTCGCACTAACATCTAAGTTTAAGCATTTTTCAAGATGTTTATAGAATCTGGTTCTGTTTTCTTTCTGAAGGCCACAGAGGCTTAAAAAACTGTATCTGTCCTTTAGGAATGGTAGCAGCTGTCAAGACATCAAAGTGAAAGAAGGAAGGAAGCTAAGTGCTCAGAAGCCCGGTGGAGGGAGCCCAGCTAGAAGGGCACGTGTGGCCTCGGCGTCCCTGATGACCGCTGCCACCGGGCCTGGCTCAGGGGTAGCCACTGTCGACTCAGCGGAGGTCCACGGTGCAACAAGGGCGCGCACCTTTCCTCTCCCCTCCCACCGCCGCTGGTCCCCGAAGACAGTGACACATAAAATATCCGCTTGCAAAACAAATTTCAAAGAGAAATTTGTGAGCCATTTTAAGTAGGAAAGCCCTCGTAGCCTCTTCACTTCCAACCGATCATGACTCAGGAACGTCTCTGAAGTGCAGGGCATGTCCAGGGATCAGAGGGAGAGTGGTGGCCCAGGGCAGGACCCCAGTCAGTCACGGATTCCCCAGGAGACACCTCATGCCGAGTCATTGTGGCTGTAATGACCCATGTTTTTTAAAAATGGTTAAAAAAAAAAAAGAAGAAAAATATTAAATGGTTTACTTTTCCCCTATGATGCCATTATCTCCTTAGAGTATCATCAAGAATGATTTGCCCAGGGAGGGCTGCAGAGATGTTGGTCAAAGGATACAAATTTTAGTTAGGAAGAGTAAGTTCAAGAGATCTATAGTACAACATGGTAGCTATAGTTAATAACATAATGTACAGCACACTTGCAAATTGCTCAGAGAACAGATTGTAAGCCTTCACATCACAGAGAATGTTATGTGAGGTAATGTGTATGCTAAGCTCAATTTAGCCATTTCACGATGTGTGTATATTTCAAAACAAAATGTTGTACATCATAAATATATACAATTTTTGTCAATTTAAAAAAAAGAATGATTTTGAATATCACTTTAGGTGTCCTGGGTTTTTTTTTTCAGGGAATTAATTTTTCAGAGAAGAACAACAGATAATGTAACCTATTATTGTAGCTCTGAATTTCCATACGATGGCTCAGATGTACTAACATCGACTCAGCTTTTACCTCTCCTTTCTACTATCCATTTCCCTTTAAATTTCTTTTATACCAATAGTCTAAGAATTCTTCTGCATTAATCAGAAGTTTTGGTTGAGAATAACAAGGGGTAAAATGAGCATCAACAGATCCAAAACCAGTTAAACTTTGATCTTAATAAAAGAGAAAAGTAAATAAATAATTCAATGAAGTCTGTTCCGACAAAGCCCAGTTTCGAGGAAGTGATTATCTCCAATTTAGGCATCTTCTGTAGCAGGGGTCAGTGAACCACCGCCAGCCTGTGGGGTCAACCTGCCCACCACCTGTCTTTGTATGAGCTAAGAACGGATTGACTTTTTCTTAATGGTTAAATAAAATTCAAAAGAAAAATATTTGGACAAATGAGAATTACATAAAATTCAAATTTCAGTATCCGTAAGTAAAGTTTTCTTGGAGCACAGCTCCACTCCCTGGTGACACAGTGTCTGCGGCAACAGCACAGCGGAATACCCTGCAAAGCCTGAAACATTTACCATTTGGCCCTTACAAAAATGTCTGCTCACCTGTGCTCTGTAACGATGTCACTCTTTGCTAGGGAGAGTATTTTAAAAACACACAGCTTCAGTGAAAATTTCGAGGTAGCAACAACAAAGGAGAAGCCTTATTTTTTATCAAAACGCCCCTGTGGAGAAAATCCTTGATGAATACAGATTAGCATACCTGGGAGAAGACATTACAAACTTACCTGGTCACTGGGCTCAAAGCTCATCTCCTCCTTCTCAGTTTTCATAGCTATTAACTTTGTGTTACTGGCAGGGTCTGTCTTACTGTCCAGTCGCTCAAGTTTAGGGGTTATTTCTGGTAAACCAATATCTTTAGTATCATCTTTATCTAGCAAGTAGCGAAGTAGTGCATTCTCTTTCTTCTTGGGGCTCACTGGCTCTTGTTTAATAGTCACTTCTGACCCAGGAGCTGTGCTGCTGGACTCCTGGCTCAAGTCTTTGCCTGTGGCTTCTGCTGTCAACTTGGCCAAGTCCACAGGGGAACTGCTGTCTTGCAAGAGTCTGTGCAAAATTTTATGCTTCTCCTTGAGCGAGGTTCCATGTGTTGACCCAGAACCAGGCAAGCTACCAGTGGAGTCTTTGTTTGTGTCCGATAAAGAGCTGGCTAAGGGTGAGGGCTCCATCTGATCGGACTTGGTGGTCAGCAGCTGCAGGAGTTTGGTCTGTCCTTTGCTGTCGTGCAGCCTACTGCTCTGTGCCTCCGTTCTCTCACTGCTTACGGGGGGAGGCAGGTTGGGGTCATTTGTTTCCTTTTGCTCTCCAGGATGGCAGCTGCTCTCTGCTTGTCCAGTTGTACCTTCCGATGGCTCCCCATAAAGTCCAAAACAGTCTTTCGAGTCCAAGCTTCCCATCTTGCTGAGTGGGGGAGGATTCATATTAACTGGGGAGTTTTGCAAATTGCCCATTTTTAGGTCCGGTGAAGCCAACGATGACCCTATTGTGACCCCGTGCCCCTCACTGAGGGCCTGAAGTGCATTGAGGGAACTGTTGGCATAACTATGGCTATTTCCTGTGCTGCTGCAAACTCCCACAGGGGAATGCAAGCTTCCTGCAGGGGAAAACTGACTGGGTGGGATGCGAGGGCTGCCAGCCACTCCTGGGCTCATGCGATGCCGTGGCGAAAGCATGGAGTTGGGCTGTCCCGGATTCATGCCAGGGCTGCTCTGTGAGGGGCTATTCATTTTGAGTGCATAGTTACTACCCTGAGGAGTGGCTGCTTGCATGCCTGACACATGGTTCATTCCCCCAGAACCACCAAACCTGCCCATGGGCACGCCCATTTGTTCCTTTGGGCCATTTATGGGAAAATTTATATTGCTACTGAGGGTCATGTCCTGACCTGGGTTCCCACTGCACAGGACCTGATGGGCAGGGCTGCTAGAGCTAATCGGATTCAATGGCTTCCCCATCGCTTGTCCGGTCAGATCCGGATTCATCACACACACGTTCTGCTCTCTGTGTAATGAGGAAAGAAAGAAATACACGATAAGAGGGAAATACTTAGCAAGTTGTTATTAATTTTTAAAAATAAGATGGCCTCCTTTCTTTACAAGAACACACTACATTTAAAGGATAGATAATACTTTGATGAAACCATCTGTAATTAGGGACAAGACTGAACATGTACCGTTTCGGACCAAGAGGGATGTTATTCAGGCAACTCATTAAGATGTCTGTGGTTTTACAGAGGGGATGTGTTTAAATTTGACTACTACCATACTGCAATAGCAGTTACTCGATAAGACATTAGCAAGGTTGCAATTACATAATGTATCTTTCTCCTAAGTAACTGAGAGCATGTACTGTCTTAAATAAATGACCCAAACAAATAGAGCTGACTACAGTTCTTTGCCAGAGATTACAATTCCTAACAACAGACACGTCCGTAAGCCTGGAGAACTCTGATATGTTCTACTTGGCTCAAGATGAACAACAAATTTAGGGGAGAAAAAACTTACCCCTAACTGTTAAAGAACTGGCAGGCAGAGTTACTAAAACTGTTTGAGATTAGATCACCTTGTGCAACAGATTTCCAGTCACCGCCCCGCTCCCCTGCAAGAGCGAATCAGAGCCAACAACACGGGAGGGAACCTCAGTTTGTGATCTTACTCCCCTGCTCCCGGCCAGCTCCAGTTCATCTCCTTACTGACGCCTACAAGCAGGTTTTCTGTGTGAGATGATTTTCTAAGCCCTGTGAGCTTTAATTTACAGCCTTGGCAGTCACTTGCAAGTTACCAAATGTGTTCACAAATCCAAATAAAACAGGTTTCCCAAATTGTCAAACAGCAGCTTTCAGTTAGGTGGATGAAATTTGCCGCATCTGTAATCACTTTCAAATCGTTTCAGTTTGAGGTCAGATTTATTAACAGTTGGCAAACAAGGCTGCCTGATTTTTTTTTTAATTCCAAAATAAGAAAGTGAATAATTGAGAAATGTAATAAAATGGGAATCTTTAGCCAGAGCAACTTTATATAACTTCTGATAGTACTTCATAAATTTTTATGTAGCATACACATAAATATTTATATAACTTGAAATTTAATCATTTTCCTAAATGTGTGCTCTAAAACAACAGGGTTTATGACATTTATTTTAAAATCAACATTCAATTTCTTTACTTCCCTTTTTTATGAAAATGTTTATTACCTTGCAATTTAAAGTCCATGTCAATAAGTTAATTTAAATCTGAGGGAAAAAATCTAAAATATTCTAAGTATATACATCTGAAAGTTTTAGATTTAAACATATAAGAGCAGAAATCATACTACTGGCACCAATATTCCTGTCCATGTGCACATGTCACTATGGGAGCCAATTATTTTCCCTTCTCCAATGTAAGGGCAGTCCTGTCCAAGCAAAGTTAGTGCTAGCCTTGTGTTCTTCCTGCTGGGACTTAAAATTCACTAGTAACTGTTAAGGCTAAAATTCAAAGTGTAGTCCTACTTTGCCAGTATAGTCGTCCTATGGTATCTGTCCTGGAGGTTTGATTCTAGCACCCCCTGCCCTCTGCCTTACCCCCATGCTCCACAGATATCAAAATCCACAGATGCTCAAGTCCCTAATACAAAATGGCACAGAACTTACATATAACCCATGCAAATCCTTCCATATGCTTTAAATCTGTGGTCCCCAATCCTCAGGCCATGGCCTGGTATCACTCTGTGGTCTGTTAGGAACCGAGCTGCACAGCACCGCCTAAGCTCCGCATTCCCCTCCCCCCCCGCCCCAGTGCCTCCCCCAAGTACGTGGAAAAATTGTCTTCCATGAAACCATGAAACTTAGGAACCAGACCACACAGCAGGAGGTATGTGGTGGGTGAGCAAGTGAAGCTTCATCTGCATTTATAGCCACTCCCCAGCGCCTGAATCACTGCCCGAGCTGCTGTCACCCCCTCCCCGCCATTTGTGGACAAATTGTCTTCTATGAAACCAGTCCCTGGTGCCAAAAAGGTTGGGGGCCGCTGCTGTAAATCATTTCTGGATTATGTATAATACAATGTAAAAGCTATGTAAATAGTTATTATACTGTATTTTAAAGTTTGCATTATTTTTTATTGTCTTTTCCCCAAACATTTTCTATCTGCAGTTGGTTGAATCCTTGGATGTGAAATACGTGGACACAGAAGGCTGACTGTATTGAGTTATCTTTTAGCCACCATTTAATAACAATTTAATTTTATATTACTGGGATTGATGGAAAAAAATGTCTAACAAACCCAAAAAGCTCTAGGATAGTTTGTTACTTTTGTTACATTTCTACTTAATTTGGAAAAGGAAAATGATTTCTTAGAACTAGGCTTACCTGTGAAGCATATGTAAAGATATTACAAGCTGAGGTTCATTAGTAGTCTGAGAACGGATGAGTTTGCTCTTCGTTTGCGCAGCAACGAGAGTGCCATCAGACAAGGAAAAACGATAGATTTGACTGAATGCCAATCCTTGTCTCAGTACTGCAGACAAGCAAGGAAACAAAATGCATGTTTAGAGAAAAAAAAATTGAGGCGGGGGGAGAACAGGACATAATGACAGTAATAAACTTTAGCAGGTGTCACAGTTTCATGTTTTCTTTCCAGTATATTAAAGAATTATAAGTAATACTTCATGATACAAAACCATCATTATTTTTTTTTTTTCGGAGACAGGATCTCGCTTTGTTGCCTGGACGTGAGGGCAGTGGTGTGATCACAGCTCACTGCAGCCTTAAACTCCAGGCCTCAAACGATCGTCCCACCTCTGCCTTCCAAAGTGGTAGGATTACAGGCGTGAGCCACTGCGCCCAGTAAAAACATTATAAATTTTTAAAAGCACATTTATTTTTCACTCAAAATACCAATAACCTCAATATATAGTTTTCCTTATAAAAAAGAGTAAGAGCTTAGAACCTCAAACTGTGTTCTTTTCTAAGCCTTCAGTATCATGGCAAAACAGTGTAAACTGTTTATCAGCTCAAAACAAGCTGTTCAATGATTTGTTTAAAATGTTAGAAAACACAATGCATAAACATGATATCTCTGAAGTGCACAATTTGATTTTAAATTTATAACATTAAATATGTTCTCTGAATATTCATCTTGAAGTTATGTACTATTCAATCCATCGTCTCACACTACTTTTCCCCATTTCTGTTTCTTACTGTGTAAGAAGTATTATTTCTGTGGCTAGGACAACAGGAAGTAAAAGATAAACACTAGGAAGAATATTTTCAGAGAAAAAAAAAACTAAACAAAACTGAAACAATGAAAGTGCAAATCTTAGTGACATGTATTGGTTTATTTTAACTTTTAGATAAAGGGTTAGGTGCTTCTATTTTGAAGACAATAACAAATTATGACACGAATCAACTAGGTGAATATAATTTCTCTTAAAATAATTTTGAGATTTATCTTTTAAAACAATTATATAACTGTCTAATACTGCATATTAAAAAGAACATTTCAATTCAGGAAAAAAGAACCTTATATAACTTAGTTACCTCTTAAATCATTTTAAGCAGACTATCCTGTTTTACCACATAAGCCTCAGCACAAATTTTGTGGGTTGAATAGCTAGCCCCAAAGTGACCATACACATTCACCTTGCCTCAAAATTGCCACAAGTGAGAGAGAGACTGACATACAATGTGAATTCTGATTTCTTGGTAAAATTTCACTTTGAACAATTTGTTTAGTGACTCCCCTTCGAAGTTTCAGTTACATACAGTATTTAGGTATATCTTGCTTTACACAATAAGTATGTTCCTAAAAGGTAACATAAATACAATTTTTATAATAGGACTCATATTTCCAAAGGAATTTTATCTGACCTTGGCTGTGATCCCTAAAGATTTTCATTTCCTTTTAGTCTACATCCAACATCTCTGCTAAGTGGGTATGCGTAAGCATGCATCTGAACGCATTTAGGAAGCTCCCTCGCTTAAACAAAGCTTTGCAATAGATTTCTATTCAATGTAAATGATTATTCCTATTTCGCATGTTTGAATGTCTATATGGGGTTTCCTTTTAGTGGATCCCATCTGTTTAAATCTAGCTCAGTATCTGGGCTATCTGTGTAAACCCTTTTGTAAGGAATCAGAATGCCATAGAATTAAATGTAGGACATTGCTACTCAGGACCCAAGGACACTGAATATGTTTTGCTCATGGTGATTTCTTAGTTTTTGTTTTTACTCATTCTTTTTATTTTAAACTAGGCCTACTGAAATGGTAAGTTAAATATTGACTTCTGTCAAATGTGGCATCTTTATCTTCTCTTATTCTTTCCAACTTAAAGAAAAATGCTTGAAGATACAAGTGGCTAGATTGTGTGCTTATTTCTAAGAAATAAAGATAAATAGGATGAAAAGGATGAAAAAAGGGGAAAAAAATAAGAGCAGGAGAGACAGGCCATTTATTGTGATTGTTACTTTTTCAAAAGTGATCTAAAAAGCATAAAGTTTAAACATACAAACACTACCGGTAAGATGTCAAGGTCATTCATGCACATTAGATGGATGGCGACAAACTTAAAACTCCAAAGTTTTCTGCAAAGATGCAACCAGCTGTCCAGCCTGAGTTACGAGGTGCACTGCACTGCCAGACGTCCTCCGGTGCAGCAGGGTGCACGCTGACAGTGCACGTGGAACCCTGACCAACCGCACTGCCAGGGCACAGAGGGAAGGAAAGTGTCTCCCTCCCTCACTTAGCGCTTACTAAAGCAAAACGAGTTTTTCTTTGTTCTCGCCTCCTTAACAGAACACCAAAATGCACTTGAGAAATGATTTTGTGGAAAGACCTTTGGAGAAGCTCCAGGACAGGTTCAGACTGACGTCCCGTGCTGACACTGAATGCTAGCCTGGCAGTCATTTTGCCTGCCCCAGCCTTCACAGCTACAGCGTGAGCGACGTGGTGTCTACAGCACAGGCTTGTGGTGAGGGTCAGTGGGATGATGCAGAGAAGGCGGGATGACACACAAAGACCAGGTGCTCAGTAAGGGCTATTACTACTGAAAGATGACTGTGGAGTCCAGGGTCTAGTTCCAGCTGTCCTATTAGTGAAGTCTGTGACCTGAGACATGTTACTTCACCTTTGGGCCCTCTGGAAACACCTGGATAGTCTTTGCTGGTCATCACCTTGAAGGAGGCTGGGGATCACACTGTGACTTGTACCGCGGATTCATTAGCTCTAGAAAATTCCATGTATTCTTATTTTCACATTTCTTTTATGATTCAGATAACATTTCTCTTTTATTTCTTTCTTTTGTTAGAGAGTGTCTTGCTCTCTGTCACCCAGGCTGGCATGCAGTGGTGCAATCACAGCTCTCTGTAACCTCAAATGCCTGGGCTCAAGCAAGACTCCCGCCTCAGCCTTCCAAGTAGCTAGGACTACAGGCATGCAATGTGACACCCAGCTAATTTTTCTATTTTTTGTAGAGATGGGGTCTTGCTATATTGCCAGGCTGATCTCAAACTCCTGGCCTCAAGTGATCCTCCCACCTTGGCCCTCTAAAGTGCGGGGATTATAGGTGTGAGCCACTGTACCCGGCAGATTCAGATGACATTTCTTTAGATTAGATGGTACCTTGTAGTATTGTCATGCATCTGATCTGACCTCTTTCCTTCTCCTTTGTCTGTCTTTGTGACATTATCATCTCCTGTTTTATTTCCTTCATCACACTCTGCTGTCCTACAGGTTTCCTTATTAAATTTTTCTTCAGATGACAACATCTGGGCCAGATGACACAAGTACATAGGAACACTAAGAGTCACCAGATCTAGTCTTTCAAGGTGAACTTCAGGAATCACTGTTTGAGAGAATGCTTCCACAGGAGGCAATAATTTAAGTAAAATCAACCTCAAGGAAAATATCATTCAGAGATGCTTACCTTCATGATGGTGCCTCTTAGCGTAGGACACGGATTCCCCTTCATGCTGTGCATGGAACTTCTGAATGCACCTTCTCACCAGATCCTCCCAGCCTGGTTTCATGGCTGCTCTCATGGTGCTAGTGTCCAAAGAAGTGATCTTGCCTATTAAATAAGAGTAGGCATTACACCTAAATATTCAACTATTCTTTATGGAAATCATTACATTTTAACAAAATATAAATTTATTTAAAAGAGGTTAACACAAGGACATGGACCAAGAGGGTATCCAGTGAGAATCACCGTCTCTCTCTGTTCCTCCAGCTCCTCAACACCCCAACCCAGCAGCAATCACTATTCCCAGCTTCATTATAGACTCCTAAATATAGTCCTGGCATTTCCAAATACCTAAGTATCCTAAAACGATTTCTGTCATTTTCTTTGAGAAGAAAATTTACCTTGGAGATCCTGACGAGTAGTAAAACTTTCTGATGAGGGAAGAACTGGTCTTTCCTTCATGGGAACTCTTCTTGCCACACAAATCAAGCAGGACTGCAAATCTTAAATCACACACATTTACATTTATCATATTGGGCTTTTCTTAGTGATACAAACAAATCCAAACAAATCCAAATGTGTTTATAACAGCACAATGTTGTAAATCAGTAAGGGAGAGAGACAAGACACTACGTACTTCGGCTTCTCACTGGTGTTATTCTCGCAGCGACAGTGGGAGGTGGGGGGGAGGGGAGGGGTGCACCACGTAGGGCAGGCTGGGGAGCAGAGGATGAACTGCTGAAGCCCCACCACACGCGTGACAAAAGCATACCCACTATACCACACTGAGTTAACAATCTGACACCATCTCCCCAGTGATGGAAAAGAATGGAATGCTTTCTTATAAATGGCTGATAGCTTAATTCATAATAAAGTACAAAAATGATGAAAACTAAAATCTAATAGTTTGCTTTGTCAAGGGTTTGCTTCTTGAGTTTGGGATTCACCATCATACAGGAAAACTAGATATACCTTCTACCACACTACGTAAATACCTCTATAGCGGCAATATGCAGTTTACAACAAAGAACATAAATTGGTCTAGACACAGATTCAGAGAACAAATCCCACAATACCTAGAAAATGCAACGTTTGCCAGAACAGCTGCGTTACAGCTTAGAATCTTGGCCGCGGCTAGTTTCTCCCACAGCCAATG
Organism: Lemur catta; assembly: GCF_020740605.2. NCBI lineage: Eukaryota > Metazoa > Chordata > Mammalia > Primates > Lemuridae > Lemur > Lemur catta. The sequence continues at coordinate 82,385,296 of NC_059136.1, read as the reverse complement.
CTAAGCACTTTTCCTCACCTCATTTCAGTTACCTTATGCATCAGTGTTCACTTCTGGAGAACAGGCAAATGTTTGATTTATCATATCTTTGCAACATGCAGAACACATTGCATAGCCCTTTTAGTGTAAAAAGTGCTGGACAAAGGTTGTTAAAAAAATTAAGTAGCCTCAGCCAAGCGTGGTGGCACACACCTGTAATCCCAGCTACTGGGGAGGTGAGGCAGGAGGACTGCTTGAGCCCAGGAGTTCAAGCATGCAGTGAGCTATGATGAATCATGCCACTGCACCCCATCTTGGGCGACAAAGCGAGACCCTGGCTTTAAAAAAAAAAAAAGTAGTCTCTTCATATCTTCTTATAATTGATTTATGATTGTTCACCTTTAAATGTGAGAAAGAATTTCTTGAAATATATCCAGCAATAGCTGGCATCACAAAATTAAAATGTAATTATCATCCTCAACAAAATAATAGCTAAATTTTGGGGCACTTACTATGAGATAAACATCTTTCTAGCTGCTTTACGGGTTATCAACTCATTTAATCCTCTTAACAACTCCATGAGGCAGGCACTAGCATTATTTCCATTTAACAGAGAAGAAAACCAAAGCACAAAGATTAAGTAACTTGTCCAACATCACACAAAACTTTGGCAGAGCCAGGATTTGGACCCGAGCACACTGTGGCTCAGAAACACTGCTCTTACGCTACATTGTGTTAACACACAGAATCTGATTTTAAATGCACAATGTTTAAATATAAAGCACAAAATGATAAATTAGCTCAGCTACACCATTTTTATATTGCCTTGGGATGGTATTATAGATGGATGAATTAGCAGCACTTACTCTGTTACATAAAATAGAATAAAATCATTTGATATTCCACACCTAAGTAAAAAGCTGAATTTTGAAATGCAATGTATCATCTATAATACCTCTAATACTTTCTTTCCCAGTAAAATTTAACCTTAAAAATATTTACATGTTTTAAATAAAAAGCATTAAATAACTAGCATTCAATGCCAACCATAGTTCAGGCATATTCATTTAAACCTACATTCTGATATTGGTATTGGTGACCTCACTTGTAAATAAACTGATGCTCAGAGAGGTCAAAGTACTTGCCCGAAGTCACACAGCTGGCAAGTGGCTGAATTAGGAGTTGGCCTGATTACATAGCCCGGGATGATTCCATTCACTAGTGGTCAGCTCTTTCCCTTCTGTTACACATGCAGAATGCACTCTTAACACTGCCTCCCACTGCAGAGAGTGACACTCAGCTGTGTGGAACAGCTACGTGGAAAGCACAAGAGGTGGACACAACATCAACATCTCTTTACGGGGAACAGCCTAAGGAGTTTCTGGTCTGAAACCCCCTCTTGTCCCCATTCCCGTCTCTACCCTCTCTTTAGTACCTTTTTATTACACACATTCTGGACCCAGGATCCATGGATAAGCTAGATGGATCCCACTAATCCCTTGAAAGTATATTAAAAATGTTTTCTGTACCTGTGTACATTTTTCTAGGGCAGTGGCACATAGCTTGCATAAGGAGCCCAGGATGCCCAAAAGGTTCAATCACTAACAGAGCCACTGTAGCATGGCAGTCACCAGCCACATGTGGCTATTTAAATGTAAAATAATAAAAAATTCAGTTTCCCAGTTGCACTATTGACATTTCAAGTGCTCAATAGCCATACGTGTCTAGTGGCTGTTACAATGGACACTGAAGATACGTCACTTCCATCACTGCAAAAAATTCTGTTGGACAGTGCTGCTCTAGAGACTTAAAACTTGGATTTATCACAAAAATAGTAAAAACTAAAAAGAAAAAAAATACTGCCTTTAAATTTTTATGTGATCACTGGTTTTAGATTATTAAGTGTAAAAGTAGCAGCAAAAGAATACACATAAAATAGCCTAGAGATTTTGTCCTACCTTCTCCTTCTTCTTTGATGGACTTTGGTTGAGAGACAGCAAAGCACTGCATAGTTTCATATTTCTGATGTGCTTCCTGGTTATCATGACCTTCCTCTTCTGAATCAGGTAAGGGTTTTACCAGCATCCGACAATTGAAGGTATGACTATTCCGCCTGGGAGGTTCGCCGGACCAAGAGCCCCCATTCACTAGCAAGACAAAAGCCATCGAATATTACTGAGAAACTAACATCAGATGCCCTACTGCTGAATTATCAAAATAACATAGGAAAAATATGGTTATTTACATTTATGAAGTGCTTTTATATTTTTCTAAATACTTTCATAATCTAGAGGGGAAAAAATTCTTTGGTTAATAACAACTTGGGAAAATTCTTGGAATTTTCAAAACATTTACTACACTTCATACTCTTCACCATGACTCCTCCTTCCCTTCAAGTGCAGGCCTTGATTATTTATTACTAGAACACTGTAGTTCTCTACTTTCGTGTCTTCCTAACTTTGATTTCTTGCAAATTTAGTTCAATCTACTTGCATCTCAGTTTTACATGTGTTACCCTGCTGAAAACACTGTAAATGGCACCAAATGTATCATGCATTAAATTCTTTCAAAGGATTTAAACTTGATATAGTCAGGAATATGAAGGCCATTCAAACTCAAAAATATCAATCTCACTACCTCCCTCTGTCTCATCCATCTAACCAGATCTTTCACATTCCCCAGCACAAGCCTCTCCACATTCCACCATACCCAGGCCCGCATGGATTCTCTCTGCTTATGCTGCTTCCCTACCTGAAATGTTAGCTGCCTCGATTTCTCCCTTCAAAGGCACTCGTGCTGGAAGGGTGAGATCCTCTACAATCAACACTTAACCTCTAGGCACCCCACACTGTATACTCTGACAGATCTTTCTTTTCTAATATTTTACAGACATTTTAGTGTATAGTCTGTAACTTGGCTGTTCCTGAATTACTCTCTTGTAGTCTTTTAAAATGGTTTCATGTGTATTTCTTCAATAGCCTGAAAAATCCTTAAAGATATGTGCTAATGTCATTTATTTCCTTTCAAGTGAACAATTCTACCTCACACATCTATTAATATTTGGTATTAAAAGTAAAAAATACATATACGAATTCAAGAAAGAGATAATGAAAGAGAAGAAAGACATCAATTATTTTTGAAATGTTTTGGAGAACACAATGAAAGCAATAAAAGAATCAGAGAATTAAAGGGTGTTTACGGATCTCCAAGTCAACATCCTCATTCATCAGGTGAAAAAACTGATGCCCAAAGAACTTTTCAACTACTAGAACAGCTAGAATCAGAACCAATCCTAATTCTCATTTTGGCATTCTTTTCTTTACCATTCCGTATGTTTTATCTAAAATATTAGGGCAAGTAGGACAATGAAACAGGATCAAAAAAGGGTAAATCGTAAGAAGAGCAAATACGCTCTCCAAAGTCACCAGTTAGAAAGCACTTAGAAGGGCGTGTAGGCCTATGGTGAACCCAATGCTAAACTCACGGCCACTGGGTTGTAGAGAAAAAGTAAACAAACCCTAGAAAGAAAAGTCAGCATCAAGTTAACTGTAAGAAATTATTTTAGCCAGGCGTGGTGGCTCACGCCTGTAATCCTACACTCTGGGAGGCCGAGGCAGGTGGATCGTTTGAGCTCAGGAGTTCGAGACCAGCCTCAGCAAGAGCGAGACCCCGTCTCTACTAAAAAAATAGAAAGAAATTAGCTGGACACTAAAAATATACATAGAAAAAATTAGCCGGGCATGGTGGTGCATGCCTGTAGTCCCAGCTACTTGGGAGGCTGAGGCACGAGAATCACTTGAGCCCAGGAGTTTGAGGTTGCTGTGAGCTAGGCTGACGCCATGGCACTCTAGCCTGGGCAGGCAACAGAGTGAGACTCTGTCTCAAAAAAAAAAAAAAAGAAATTATTTTAAAAATATACAAGAACCACAACTAGCTTGTTATGGCTCTGCAGACATTTGAAAAGTCTATTTCATCATAAGCATTTTATTTTTTTCTTTCTTTTTTCTATGAGGATATTTTTGGACACGATAAACACTTTAGAAAGCTTATTTACAAAACAGACTTTGTAGAGTAATCAAAGAAGAAAGAAAAAAAAGAGTCCTTTTCTAACTCAGGTTAATAAGTAAGTTGAAAGTAAAATAAAAAGGTACAATATCAAGTAAGGCAAGGAGCTCTTTAGAAAAGTGGATTAATTATAGTGAATTAATAAGTATAGGTCCTTTGAGGAAGTCATAAAATTTCTGAAGGGATCTGAAAATATTAGCTACCTGAAATAAAAAATCCCATTTTCTTATTCATTTACTAGAGAATATAATAAAGGAGTCCTACACAAAGTACTCATACATCTTGTATTACTGTTGCAGTTGCTCTGAATAAAGAGTTATCGTAGAAAGGAAAAGCGGGCCATAATGGAATTAGAAAAGGACCTTTTCCCACTTACTGTGTTACCAATAACATCACCTGATATAAACAGTTTTAAGTTAAAGAATAGAAATACTTGCCAACTCAGAATTGACTTTATTCTGCACTTCTTTCAATCTGTGAAGATGTTCTTATCATCAGTTTAAGTGAGAATATTAAAAAAAGAACCATTTAGTAAGTGCGAACAGCAATGCTCTAGAGCAGCAATGAAGGTGGGCCCACACTGAGTGACCGACTTCAGAATGTGGCCCTTAGTCATCACCTGCACGTGTGGACTGCACCTCCAGCCTAGCGTAGTCAGGACACCCGAGAGCGGGAGCAGGCGGAGGAGGCAGCGCCTGAGGGAGGAGCTGCAGCGCCACCGTGCCACCGTGCCGTCTGCGAGGCAAAGTCGGCCCGGGGCTGCCAGGCTGGCAGCCTTCGAACCTCTCTGTGCACCACTTGTTCCCTAGCACTTTATTTTTAGCATGTTGTGCACACACACATAATACTCTTTTCACCTGTAGGACTCAAAATAAGTTGAATCTCAAATTTCTCTTGCACCTTCGGCTTTTCAGATGGTCACAGAGAAAAGGGACAAAACTGAGTTGGCTGGCACTGGATAAGCTGAGGCAATTTGTTACCTTCTTGGAAAACAATAAAAACAAAAACTCCAGGAAATTATTTGTCATAAATACTTTCCATCTGAATCACTTTTGAGTACTTTAAATATAGGATCAAAATAATCGTTCATTCAAGATCAGTATCTGAAGATGCCCTTTCCCCATGACTTCCAAGCTTAAATACTTAACACAATAATCTCTAAAAAACCACCCAGGCACTCCTACCCCATCCGACATAATACAGTTCTACTTTACCCACTCCAGTGAAGATTGTCTGTGTGTGTGGGGGGGGGTGGGGGTAGAGAGAGGACACCCAGCAGACAACCATTTACCTATAGACTTTGGCAGCAGGTTTTTGACAAATTCTGTGTGGTCCCCAACATGCAAGATGCTGTATACACTTTTGTTCATCAGCTCTTCTTGGTTATACCTCAGATACTGTGTCACATTCTCTGACACAAACACGACGTTGCCTTCCAGGTTCACCACAAAGAAGAACCCATCAAGGGCCTGAAGGAAAACGTACAAACTGTGTTAGAAAAGGCGGGACATAAAATCATATGCAATTTTTAAGAAGGGAATGATCCCGTTAACGGAAACACACACTTCATGCATAGAAAAGAGCTTTCTCTTGCCCCTCTCAAGGTTTTCAGAAACAATTAACACATTTTCTCTTGGTGAAATAGAAATTATTCCATCTTAGTTAAGTGGGAGAGAGCCTAGATTAGGGTTTCCTGTCACAAACTAAATGAGAAACACTGTCAATTTATGAGGAAATAATTTTTGCCAAGTAAAAGTATACAGGCATTTATCTGTATTTGCAAATGAGACTGATGTGCTCCACTGGGCCAAGAACTACTATGTTACGAACCCAATACACGGTAATTTCATTTTACAGTTTTTTATGTTATACAATGGGAGGAAGGTGTTACTGGCAATTTTTCCTCAGTCCAGGAATAAATCCAGGAAAAAAAAAACAACCCCAAATTTTACTACCTTTAATGAAAAAAATCACAGATGATCTCACACCTTTAAAGAAACATCAATCCTTCATTGTTTGGTGTATATGGAAAAGGGTCTAGAAGTGTCTCCGATATGGCAAACTAGTCTTCATGACTTCAGCACCGTCCCAATCCAGAGAAGCGCTAATTGTGCCTTTCCATACCACTTGCTCTCCAGATTAAGATGCAGGTTCCTAAATTACCTAAATAACAGCAGCATGCTTCCTGAAGTGAGTTCATGGCCTCACTCTTTGTTGACACCCCATTCTAGATTAGGGAAGGATGTGAAAAATCTAGGATTATTTCAGGAAGTAAGGAATAATAATAGCTATTGAGCATGTTCACTGTGCCTTACGAACATGTGTCATTTTAATATTGACACAGTCCTAATGGAAGGAATGTTTTATCTTTCCCAATTTATAGAGGAGGAAATTGAAGCTCAAAGAGGTTAAGTTTGTCCATGTCGGTGGCAGAGCTGGAATTTGACTCCAGGTGGTCCTGACTCCAAAGCTCACGCCTCTGGTGACCATGAAGCAGCGTCCCCTACTACACCCTTCACCTCTCATCCATTTTCCCAATATATTCCCTGGGGTGATAAAAATGCTGGGAGTTCAGTGAATTTCTCCTAGTTAGATTACCCCTTTCCCCCCTCTTTCATCCTTGCTTGTCCGAGCTGTTTTATGGCTCAGGTGAGAGATCAGGACTGAAGAGGCTTTATATTGATCAGTCATACCTAGGACCAGGGCCACCTTGTCTAGCCAGTTCATGCCACTCACTTTCTTCACCACACGCGTTTATTACTATTTTCAATGCCAATGTCACTGTACGTACCCATATTACAGTGGCTATAGATGGAGTCTACAGTATTTACCTTTTCCTGGGTTTGTGTTTTCCTTATGTTATTATTTAGCAAGCTCCTATCTTGTGAACTATCTTTGAATATATTCCATCTTTAATTCTATTTTCGTCACAAAACTAAGTGCTCTCTCAAATTAGAACTGACCATAAGGCACCAGTGAATAACTCTCTCTCTCTTTCTTTTTTTTAGTGCGACACCACTTGGTTTTAAGGTTTTCTTAAACATTCTGCCAGGTTTTCTCAATGGTATAAACCACATGCAGGGCAGAGCAAGACTATATGTAAACAGCCTTCCCTAGTAGGTTGGCACTAACCTTTGAGAACCATGTGCAAGTATGTGCGCCTGGCAGGGGGAAAATGAAGTTAGTCAGTTGATTAGTTCTGTACCAAGTGTCCCTTTTAAACTCACTGTTTTAGATACACATTTGACAGGGATTTTCATAAATATTATTACCTACAGTTTTTTGCAAGTGCATGTTACTTTGTGTCACAGTAAAAAGACTGATTTGTGGCATAATAAAACTGAAAGATGAAATTGTTTCATCTCATAAACTGTGTGTGTTTTTTTAAAGCTCACTATGGTATGCTCTGATGAAAAAAGCTGACATTTGGTTTTGTTGCCTAGCAACCACTACGCTATGATGTAAGCATGAATGTGCATCTATGCCTAGGAACAGCTCCATGAGAACATGTTTTCTCTGTTTAAATGATTACATGTAAAGAGGGATAATGACTTAAATTCAAACCATAAGTTACTAGATTCAAGAATTACCTCTGGACATATTCAGGACTAAAGTCCTGCTACATAGGTACTTGATTCAATGCACTGAATTCTCAGAAGACTATTTTCAAATGGCAAAAATGTTGGTTGGGTTTCATGAGATCAGGTCCACTGACGTCTAGCAATCTGATTTCTACAATTAATGACCTTGCTCTCAAACGGCTTGAGTCAAAGCCTTGTGGTTACTCCAAGCATTTCTTTTTAGAAGCCTCAATCTTCCCAGGAGTTTCCACTCTAATTTTCCCACCCAGATATAATGAATAAACACAGATATATGGAAAACTTCCCAGTTGTAATAATTTAGATTACCATAATTTTCAAATCAATTTTCTGCTTGTAATTCAAAATTCTTTCCAAAGGAAGTTATCCACTTTATTTCATCTAATTCTAAATAGTCCACCTAGTTATAGTTTTCATTATCTGCTTCTAAGAACCAAGTGGGAAGTAGCTCTCCCTGGCCTTCCACTGCCTTGTTGACTGTGGAAAAACAGGTTAAGTGTGTTTCTGCTTTTCCCCTGAAACTTGTTGTTGAATGTTTTCAAGCCAGTGATTCAAGAGAAGATAAGCGAGGCCTAACACTGGGTCATTTAAAACCTTTGGCCAGCAGGTCCAGCCTCAGCAAACAAATTTTGTCATTTCTAAATAAAAAGACTGGATCAGATGATCTTTAAATCTTTTCTGTGTTCCCCCCTACACCCACCCAATTATATGGCAGATTTTTAGAGAATTAGATTTTCTAAAAATAAATATCACTTTATGCATCAATTGAAAAAAAGAGGTGACAAGGTCCAGTGACTATTGGTTATCTTTGTTTTAAAAACCCTAATTTCTTGTACATGCGTGACTGCTGCAGCAGCTGATGCTGCAATGACTACACTGCAAAGTTTCCGGCCAGGCAGTACTTTCCAACCTCATCGTATCATCAGCAGAGCAAATTATCCTGAGAACTGACATAATTTATGTCTCAGGGTTCCTCTGACATTCACTGACATTTTTTTCTCATCTTACCATAGCCTACATCTTGAATTTTAATTTTGGAACAGGTACGGCAAAGCACTTGGTATTTAGTACTAGTTAATAAAACAGGAAAACTACACTTTACAAACTCTAGACAGTAGCTGGTCATAAAGTTTCCTAAAGTTAATAAAGAACAGGCAGTTAATAAGACCAACCATTACACTTTACGCTTATCTTAAAAGTTCCTTTTGCCTATTTCAGTTTTCTTCACCATGAGATAAATAAGTTAGTTTGAAATAACATAAATAAAAAGCATAAACCTCCTCTTTGGTCCTCAAGTTTAAACCTGTATATGTAGGCACATGTACATGGCGTATATAAAATGTAAGAATTCTGACAATGTTTCAAACTAAAATATATCACAGAATTTAACAAGACTTATGAATATGGTTTTGCAAAATGAATGCTCAACTGGCAATTAAAACCTATCAATGCATATTCTAATCCAGTTAATTTAACTCTGGAACATGTATATGCTGGCAGCAGGAGCCAGAACATAGACAGATACACATACACGCATTAGTAAGTTCAAGAAGTCCATAGTAGTAGTGTGGATTCTTCTTAAATTATATTCACCTGAAATGAAATGTAATAGTGTGAATATCAACAGCATTTTAAAATACAGAACCAAAAGGAGGGTGTGCTACCTCAAGCATCATAGGCCCCAGTGCATCCTTGTCGATGACACCCTGCCCGGTAGATGACACATCTGACTTCTGCACTTCATCTATGTTGGCAGCTGCCGCTTTCTCTGCAACAAACATAAGTGTGAATTAAATGGCAGTGCTATTTCAAGGACAGAGTGACACAGAAATATTTTTATTGTAATGATTTTTAAAAATCTCTAGTGGGATCAGATGTGGCTATAAAAGAGTTAGAGTTGATCCCCATTGCCCCTGAACGGGAGAAACCGCTGGAAGCAGGAGCCAGAACATTAACTTTTCACCTTCAGAACCTGTGGCTCGGATCCCCTTTCAGACTGCTGAGAAAATGAGTTTAGAGGTTTCATGCTAGTCCCTGATAGGCATTTTTTTCTAGATTATGAAACTGTTATATACTATGGCACAATTAAGTTTCTACTCAAGAGATTCCTAAACTAGGATAAAGGAGAGTCTGTTGTTTAGAATTCAGAAGCACAATTGGAGATATATTTGCACACATTTGAAGAAGAAATAACAAGGAGTCTTAAAGCGTGCGGTGGCTGTTCCCAGGTGACACTCTGCAGTGTCTGCCTTGACTCTTATTGTTCCACTTCTGCTCACATTCACATTTACAGTGGCTCGAAAGACGTGGCCCCAGACTTGTTCAAGGCACTTAACTATTTACAACAGAGGAAAGAGGCACCCAGAGATGTCAATGGCTTGTCCTTTGACCTAGCACAGAATGGTTTGTCCTTTGACCTAGCACAGAAGTGCACAATATGTGCTCCTGGATTGAAATGTGCAAGGCAGCTTTCAGGCCCATGAAGACAGGAAGGCCTGGGAAGACATTCCATTGTAGAATTGAGACTTCTATGAAAAAGCTCACAGAAGAAAAAGATGCATATTTATCAATATATGTGTAAACTAGTTGTATCATATGACCGCCCCCCCCCCCTTTTTCCTAGAATCTTTTTCGTTGCCAAATAGATGCAAAATAAATGTACACTGGGGCATACTTTTTTTGGGTCGGGGGGCAGTTCACTCTGTAAGACTGCAGATTTCTCTTCAGGTTCTGTTCATGTTTCTACCCACCAATACAGGAATAGGATTCATATCATCACCTGACGCTCCATCTAAATTTTCAGGAGCTAAACTAAAATCTCCTGGAGTACCGCCATCCACACCACTCTCTGTGGAGCCTCCTTGGATGTGGCCAGGGCTCGTGTACCTCTCTTAACAGTCCTGTGTTAGGGAGGCCACAGCATGCCTCAGATCTAAGGATGCCCAAGTTTCACTAATGCTAACTAAACCTCCAAACCCACGTAACAGACACCGTAGATTGATGTGGTCCTATTGCATTCTTATTATTTATTATCTTTAGTGTTGTCACAGTCCCTGTCTAGGAGCAATGTGTTGACATCCCAGAGTCTGGGGGATTTGCAGCCTTTCCTCTGCCTCCTGACTATTCACAGGGTAACATTCTCCCATCAGTAACATCTTTCAGGAGCAGCAGTGATTCTGAAAACGGAATGGCGTATATGAGAAGATGACCTCCCGAGAGGGGCTCTATCAGAAAGTGCAGTGAGAATATACACACAGATTGAAACGGCCTCTTCTTTCGTGAGGTTCTGATGTATCTTCCCAGGACATCCCCGTTCTCCTACCTCCTGTGCTGTGAATCGCAGTCCATGAAACAGTGCTATCCCCACTAGAAGGCGGGTTTCACAAAGCAGGGACTGTGTCTGGATCCTCAATGGCTAGCACTGTCCCTATTTTAGACCAGGTTGTCACTAAATATTTGGCGGCCTACTGACATACTACACCCACCACTAGCACTTATTCCCAGAAGCGCAGGAGCAAGTGAAGTCGAGCGTGGGTGGGAAGAGGAACTGATTTTCCCCTTTAGCCTCACTGGACCTCAGGGTGCAGGGACAAAAAATACGGGAAAAGGGTCTCTTGAGGAGAACGGGTATTAAATAACAAATCATCGTATCTTGCTATAGCCAGTAAGTTAAAAGGCATCTCATATTCTCTCAGGGCTGCAAGTTCTACATTTCCACTGTCACAACTGGTTATTCATTTTAAAGGAAGAACTTAACTTACATTAATGCTAGGGGAGAGTGAGATATGAAGTAGCACCTGCCAATCACAAAGGCAACTCTGTACTTATCCCCGATAGCTAGAAAATATCAGGCTCTTTGGCATATGAGATTCTGATACCACAACAGTAGTGAATTGTTGTTTTCTGTGGTATCTATCCTAATGTTGCATTTTTAGGTGAAAGAAATACAAAATAATATCTGTGATAGTAATCCATTTCCAAGTCTTTTTTTAAAGACAATCACTAGACCTTATGAGATGTTACTTTGAAGATATGAACATCTTTCTGAAGATCTACATTCATCCATTAATATTTTATGAAATCCATAAAAATTACACTTAGATAAGTTAATCAGCCAAATTCCTAAACACTGAAAAGTCCTCATGCCTGGGTGTTCTAAATTCTAGCAACGTGCTCAGGCAAAGAATTTTGGACCTTTATCAGAAGATATGTAGAATCAGTATCAAATCTGCACAGTACTTTATTTTTAGGAATTTATAGATCAGATATTTAAGAGATGATTTAGATCTGGCAAAACATACTTTGGGCACTACTGGAAAGTCTGGATAAAAATAATTATCACCCTAAAAATTATAATAATGAAACCTGCTGTTTTTTTTTATTTATGATATTCAACTGATAAATATTCAAAAGGAAAAGAAACAGCAGCTAACACCAGTAACAGAGAATGCGTGGCCTATGTGAGCCCACATGAGGAAACGGAACAGTGACACGGGATCGGTTCCGCAGCCTACGTCTGGGTGTCCGTGGCTGGAGCTGTGTGTGCAGTGGAAGTGGAGAGAATGATCTTCATCAGTTGAGAGCTCACACTTTAGCCAGGAGGGCAAAGCTATCACAAGCAAACCAAAGGAAAACACAGGGCTAAACTCCAAAGAATTAACTTTAAGTTCAAAAAAGAGATGACAATGGCTAGACATTGCTGAAAACATTTCACATACACTATACCCGATTTGGATTCTACAGGATGTGCAAGTGGATAGCAACAAGGAAACAGGAGGGAATGGAGGTGTGCCACCAGGCCCCTGGGAAATCTCAGCCTGGCCTTGAAAAGCAATGCTAAGGAATATTGGCAATAGGTTTATCTGAGCTGAAGCTCTAGCAATCTCTGACTGAAAAATGAAAACAACAATGGTCACAAGATAAATTTGAAATTATATTAGTGGAGCATGTGATTTGGAAGAAAACCCAAAATGAGTCTATAACTGCAAGAGAACTTTGAAAAAAAAATCTTGCAAAATTCACACAAATGCTATTTATATATATTAAAAGAATGAGAAATTTTTATTTCTTGTAAAATAAATGAGACAAAAGAATTCAGGGTTTTTTACTTCTGCCCTCACAAGATGGCTGAAATATACGTATTTTACAGCTAATTCGTCATCTATTCTTCAATTATGTATTGAACTTGTGCTTTGACCATTTCTCAGCATCAAGAAGAAAAAAATTAACAACATGAAGTGATAGAAAACACCCATATATACGGCTTTGCCAATGTTACTGGAATCTAAACTGGCCCTAAGTTTATGTTATTTGGGTACTTTTCATGAAGTAATTACCACCTCTGTTTAATGTTCAGCTGAGCCCTGAAATTAAATAGGAGGAGGACAAGGAATGGAAGGAGGAGGAAGAAGAATAGGACTCCTCTGATATATACTATTAAGTAAACCAGACATACACTGGTATCTGGACAGAGCATTTCAGTAGTGAGTATGCTATTTTTATGTACCAGATACAAATACGCTTAAATCCTTAGATATTTATACTTCTGTTATAAGTATAGCATTACTATACTAAAACACACCATTTAATATTGTTAAGTAAGGCATTTTCTCAGCGGTCACAGACCATATTTACTTTTCTATATTTTGCATTCATTAACCAAAAAAATATATTTTGTTACAAAAATATCCTTCAGTAAACTCAACGAGTAGAAAGCTCGTCCCAGAGTTTCCTATGATCAAAACCTTATGAAATCTCATTATTACAGATGGAACTCTTAAATCCAAGAAATAGGTGATGAAATTTAATTTTCAGAGCCTAGAAAAAGATTTCTCCCCTATGCCTTGGCTTCATCATTTCTTCCTGCTGTACTTTAACCACTGAAGTTATTCTTTTTAGATAAAGAACATGGCCTGAGAGAGTAACAATGAAAATAGTAATTCTATCCTTTTCTTCTTTACTCCCCAAAAGATTTTAAAAATCATAAAATAGCTATAATCTTTTTAATAGCGTAGTTTTACACATGCAAAACTCTGACTGGGGAGACAGTGCAAGGATGCCTCTATAATCTTTTTCTGACTCTTCTTTTCCTCCTGGGTGGCTGCTGGGAGAGCAATTCCTCCCGGTCCCCTTCTCCATTTGCCTGCACTCCAGAAATCCAATACCAATTAATTAGATTTCCAGTTTCAAAGCGAAGAACAAAACCCTATCTCTTCAGGGACCATGTTAAGATGAGTCATGCCACAAACTGGGGGAAAAATCATTAATATTATATTCCATATGTTTTTTTTTCCTTAAGTAATTACTATTCATGTTTTAGAACAAAAGAAAAGGTGAATAGGGAAACATTTGATCTCTAGAAATATAACTGATTTGAAAATACAAGGGAAAACATTTTTTGAAGCAGATGGATTAAATTGCTCTTTATCACCGGCATGTACAGGAATAAATTTATTTTTTTATTTTTTTAGAGACAGGGTTTCAGTCTGTCACCCAAGCTGGAGTGTAGTGGTGCAATCATAGCTCACTTCAGCCTCAAAATTTTGGGACTCAAGCGATCCTCCTGCCTCAACCTCCCAAATAGCTGGAAGTAGAGGTGTGTGCCACTGCACCCGGCCACAGGCCTACATTTGAAAGTAAAATTCCAGTTTTCTGATGAGAACAGCAACAAATTAGAAACTGATCCTAGCAAAAAAATAAATTTATCTTAATAAAAAGTACAATTTGATATTTTAAAATTATGAAGTGATGTTTTAAAAAGCCTTTACACATTCTTCTAAAATATCATTGATTGATTTTTGGTAGTTTACCAAATCTCATATTAGGGATTCTTATCTATCCTTTATTAGGCAACGGAACTGAGAATATAAACTTAAAAAGAGTCTTCCATAGAAAAGAACAGAGTTCTATCTTTTCACAGGGAGGGCAGTCATGGCTCAAGGGACAGCCACATAATTGTTCTAACTCCAGCAGCAGCAGTGGCAACTACCACTGCTTACTTAGAAACCTAACTGCTATTTCGTGTCTGCCCATTCCAGGGGCACAGTGATACTGTCATGGTAGCTGATAGTCTCTCTTTTTTCCCTTTTTCTGGACCCTCTGAAGAGGCTGTGGAAAGCTTGTGGAAAGCAGTCTATCTTTAACAAGTCAGAATTCAAACAAATGTCACTCACTCTGTAAAAATACATCAGCTGAAAGATAATCCACAGGGTATTTACACATTTATAGAAAAATTTTAGCACTGCCCATGTTTAGATATCCCTGACATGAAAAGCCAGTTAAGACTTTTAAGTTATCTTTATGTTCGGTCAAGCATGAGGATAGCTGCTTTTACTGAAGCTTGTATTATTTAAAGCATTGGAATCTTTTACTAAAATGGAATCTGATACTTTGTGTAGGTTTTATAATTAATTCCTCTGCTTCAAAATGAGTAAAATCACTCACCCAGAAATCTATCCATTTTTCAGAACACTGATGTCAAACACAAGCCTAATCACTTCCACAACAAATTTAAAGACTCTAAAGGAAATACACATCCACAGTTTTCATCTTTTCTTGCATTTAGGGAACTGGATGGTTTCAGGTAAAGTGACTGTCAAACCCGGTAGCAGTGAGACCCGTGCAGAGCAAAGAAGTCACTGAAACAGTGCCGGGCAGTTTCTGGCCCAGCACTATAGATTAAATATTACAGGAAAAGTTATGTAGCATCTCAAAGGTTCTAGAAGGTAAAATGAGAGAATTATGCATCTGCACCCAACTAAAATTAGAAAAGCTGCCATATGGCTGTGTGAAGCCAGCAGCACATTCTTATTCATTAGGAAGCATTCTGCTAACATAAAAACACAAGGCCCTTCCTGTGCTCTCCAAATGTGTTTATCTTTTCAACATTAATGCACTATATATCATCAAGCTGCTGAAGTCTCCTGCCGTGCATATTAAAAACACACAGCTGCACTTTCTTTAGTAGTGGGAGGAACCTCAGCACCAAGTTGCCTCCCTCTCTTTCTGACATTGAGCTTCTCGTTAACATAACATGATTTCCCTTCAGCATGAAGAAATAGCAAAATCAACCAATCTCAAGGCCATCTCCACCCAGCAAAACCCTCTCACTCTCCTGCTTCAGAGAAAGCAACACACTTGGTTTCATTTTCGTCAAATGGTAAGGCATGAATGCTTAAATAGAACCAACAATCATGTCGCAAGTTTGAAAGACACAGGTCTACTTTTAAAATTAATGTACCATACTTATCAAGAGAACAGAGAGTAACCAGAATAGGCTTTGGAAATAACTGGCTAGAAAATGCTTTTGTTCATAAGAAGTCTCTACCATTCCCTCTGCCATTGCCTGTGTATGTTTCTATTCAGTACCCCATTTCACATCACCTATCATTAATGGATTTCCTGATAGGTAAAATGGGCAGTGGAAAAATCTTTCATGGCAAGCCATGTGAGTATATAACAGTTTGTCCAAAATCTCTCTTTTAGATAACCTAAATTCCTATGCTTCACAGTTCAAGTCCTAAAAATTGATTAATTTTGAAGACCAATCATAGGAAAAAAAAAAAAGTGGGCACACAGTAAACCATGCAGACGCTGAAAGAACCTGTGGAAACATGACTTCAGAAGTGCTTCAAGTTAGTGAACCGCAAGGCAACAAGTCCATATTACTAAAATTATAGCAGCATTCATTCATTTCCCGATGTGAGGATGGTGTGTGTGTCTCCACCTGTACCTTCCATAGCAATGGAGTATTGAGAGAGGAAGGCAAAATAAAATATGACAACTGCTTATTTAGAGGAGAGTTAACTTTAAGTTGTTGGGCTCTGCTAGCTAAGATTTTGGGGGTTATCTGAATAAAGAAATAGAGAAATCATAATTTGTTTACAAAGCTGAAAGATAAGATTGAGACTAGATGAAAGAAACAAACAAACAAAAAATCAATGGTGTTAAAGAAATGAGAAGTGAGGTGAAATTCTAATAGAGCACTAATACAGAAGATTAGGTGTAGCCTAACCTCAAAAGACAAAATTATAAAAATCCTTTACTTTTTCCAAATAAACATGTTAACTCAAAAGCATGGCCAACAAAATTACACTGCAGTAGCACAATAAAGTTTTTCATAAATAGGTTAAAATATGAAATTATATGACTTTGGTCTAAGTAGTATAAATCTTTTATCTCCCAAATCATTATCCTGTTTATTAGCATAGCAGACCCTCATTTTCCAATAATCCTGCCTTATACCCCTGCAATATTAAATATTTATCTCTCCAAATGCATCATGCTCTTTCAAGATTTCAAGCATTCTCTCCCACTGTTCCACTGATACAAGTGCCCTTCCACTCCTTCTCTTGGAAGATCCCACCGCTGCTCCAGAAAGCTCTATTCCTCTGTGTTTCTATTAATACAAGGCCCTGTACTTAGCCCTAACTTAACACTCCACTCACCCTAAGGGTTTTGAAATGCTCTCTTTGAATATCTCTGCCCTTTTCACTGCCTGGTTGGATCCTCAGCTATAAGAAATGACTTCTTATTCACTTCCTGGGACATAGTGGGTGCTCAATAATGTCGTGTTAATACTGAACACGGTATGCACAGATGTGAGTATCGTTTCACAGCTGGAGCGGAAATTAAGTTCAGTGTAGTCAGGATTGAAATATCACAAATGTCTCTTTAGAGGTATCTGTTTTGAAGAGCTTTACTATGTACTCAACATAGTGAAGGTTTATTTTAAGAGTCTAATTTCTGGAGTCAAAGTATTCGGTAGAGACGGGATAAGGAAAAAAGGTCAGACCACAGGAGCTAAGATAATCAAGCGTAATTCCTACGATGGTCAGGCCAATGGGCATCACATTTGGAAGAAGAGTCACCAATGCTCTCTTTACATTTGAAAGATGAAGCAAAAAAAACCCAAACAAACCAACTTTATTAATCCTGATTCTCATCTAGGAAGTTATTAATACAACCTGCTTCACTAAAAAAAAGTAGTTTGGACATAATGGGAATTTTTATCAGACCCTGGGATTTCCCAGTCACTCATGGCTCTTATGAGAGGCTGGCAAGGTTCTCCCCTTATTCAACTTTGTGGACCCGATGGCTGAACACCATGAAGATGTCCAATAAAAGTGCAGGGAAGGCCAGAGGGATGAAGGAAAGGGAGCTGGTTACTCACCTCCCACCGTCCCTTGGTCCTGGCCCTGCACTGGCCTCACTTGCACCAGGCTCACAGGGCTTCTCTCCAGGCTGCTGTCCCTCCCCAGCGGTGGCTATTCGGGCAGGAGTGCCTCCCAGGGTGTTGAGAGGACTGCAGACCAGCCTAAGGCCTGGCCTTCACTGTCCTCTGGGCCGTTCTCCCACGCCCGGGAATCCTCTGTGCCCCTACTTCCTTTTCACTGACATCTTGCTCTCTGATTCATTTCATGTTCCACTTCTCAGACCTGCTTGCTCTTCTCTCCTTGGGTTTTCCTCCCATCTGGGTATCTGTTCCTTCCAGTTTCTCTCTACAGATCTAAAGAGACTGCTACAACTAGTTCTATGTACACTCTTCTCCCTTTTCCTCACCGTGATTCTAACAATACCACAGGGAGGCTGAAACTCTCGCTTCCATTTTGCTCACTACCGTCTACTCCCAGTTCTCTCATTCCAGCCTGTGCTTGAGCAATCATGGGAGGACCTCACGAGTGTGCTTTTTAAAAAGCAGGTGTTCCCAATTTAAAATACCTAATGCAAAAAGCTGACAATAGAACATAGAATCATCCAATTTAGAGACCTGAAACATTAAATTATGCTAAATCATATCATCCTAGTGGAGAAAGCAAAGGAGTGGTAACAATGAGAGCTTTGCATAAATAGACACGATACTGTGGTTCTGGCCAACCAAGGAAAGCAGGGGTAAAGGGGGCTGAGGGGAGGGCAGACTCTGCAGGGGTGAAAGCATTCAGAACTCAGGAGAACACAGGAAATGACTATAAGATGAGAGCAGGGTATCTGTGGCCAAGGCCAGCACTCTCTGTGGTCAGGGACTAGAGAAGACCTGGGCCGCCCGACCTACTCCCAGGGTCACAGGGCCTGGTGGGACATCTGCTGAGGCAGGCTTCAGAAAAGTTTACAATCTGACACCACCAAAATCTCCCACAGGCAAAAATCTCTAGCAGCTAAGAATTTGGTACAGTCTATCAAGATCAACTTGGAGAGTTGATTACTAAGACAAAAACTAGGTAATCCTAGGCTAACATTTAGGGAGGAAAAGTGGATATCCAAGAGTAGGACTGTCTAGTCTCAAACATACTTTGGGCACTCTGAACAATTGCTATAGGTATATAGTAATTACTACAGGTATATAGTTTGTCATTTCTGTGACTCTGCAACTGCCATTATTTGTTGTCTCGTTGTTTATATCCTGCCTGGTTCACAGAAGATTTTTGTTTGTTTTTTCACCTGTTAGGAACTATGTATAGGAATGAGGCCAGCTAACAGTTAAAACACACACACATAATAAACCTAAAAAAATTTTATAGACTTATCCCAGAGAAACCAAGCTTGGGGGAAGGAGCCCAGGTTTATTCTCTAGGACTTCAGGAAAGAACAGGGTGAAAGTTTACAGTTCTGGGACTAAGAAAACTGTAACTGTAACAAGAAGGTCTGTTTTTCAAAAGAGAACTTTTGTGAGAAAAACTAGACAAAGTATCGTTTCTATATCATATAGAAACAGAAGTTTTTTCTATTGAAATTCTTGAAATAGCGTTTTGAACTCACATTCTTACATAGAAGGGAGTGCCCCACCTTGTCATCCCCCCAACCCCCAGCTGATCCCTAAGAGGTCCTGGTCCTTACCCACCCAGCACTAGCAAGGCCCTTCAGCGCTCAGCGCTGACCACACCGGGCACAAAGCTGTTTTGAATTATTCATCTTCTGCACTAAGATCATCAGCGCCCCTTTATCAGAAAACAGCTGTCACCTAGGGATGGCATTTAAACTGTCTATACCAAATGTGAACTACAGCCTGAGAAAATAAAGGATCTGATTTGTTTCGAAGGCCAAATACATGCCACTACAGCATTTTTTAAAACAAAGTTTGCCTACACAACAAAGAGAAACCTGATTTGTATTTATAAGTTTTCAATGCACATACCCAAATTTTGTCTGTTTGTGGAGAATGATCACCGTATTCAGAGTAAGAGATTAGGTAAAACAGTAGGTGAAAAGACAATAAAGACTGGGAAGCATTTGGCAAATAATCCCAAAGTAGATCTTCCTAATTTGTGAAAATGTGAAGTTTCTTTATTGTTATCATGGTACTTAAATCCAAAGGACATTCTAGAAAAACTGGTCCTGTCAAATATCCATTCACTAGCTATTGCATTTAGTAATGACAACAGGAATTGATTTAAATACATCTTTCAGGTGACCCTTTAAATACCTTATGGCATAAATTCTCTCCGATTGAAGCAGGAGTGGCGGTGTATCATGAACCAGCTTTCCTCAACTATTTAAAGTAGTAGGCAATTAAAAAGGAAGTAAGGGTCAGCTTCACTCAGAAACTGACATGCCTCCACTAGGCAGCAGGAGAGGCAGTGAATGCCTTAGAAACTGCTGGCACCTGCATGTGTCAAAGCCCAGCAAAAGTGGACTAAGAGGTGGCTACAATTTGCATGCTGAGGTCAAAGTGATATTAACCAAGACTGACATTTACAAAAAGTTTCTTAAATTTGGTATCTTATCTTTTCTATAACAAAAATCCTCTCCTCTCCTTATACATGTTAATTCTCTAGCAAATTTTGTAAATCGAGGGGGAAAACTGTGATATCCCTAGTAATTTAGTAATTCCCTGGGATTTCATATTCTTTGTGTGCTCTCAAATACAAGGATTTTTAAGGCAGTCAAATCCACTTGCAAGAAATCAGAACAATTATCTTATTTAAAGCCTATTTCTTTTCAATAAAGGTAATGGAAAAGTTTGGGCCACAACACACAGACACAGAGACTGTGAACACTATGGCTATCTGATGGACAAGGGGAAAAAAAATTAGCCCAGTGCAGCGGCTTCTGCCTGTAATCCCAGCAACTCAGGAGGCTGAGGCAAGAGGATTTCTTGAGGCCAGGAGTTCAAGACTAGCCTGGGCAACATAGCCAGGTCCCATGTCTAAAAAAATAAAATGAATAAGAAAAAAAGGGGGAAAATTCCCAGAAGATTAATTACAACGAACCACATAAGCCATGGTACATATCACAATTCAGCATCTAATTACAAATATGAAAAATATAGTAGTAATTAAGTTACTCCCTGTCAAATTAACTGGTTTAAATTAGCTTAAATTAGTTTTCTTTTACATATATTAACCACAAGAGGTAAGTTTCCCCACTATTCTACAGCCGTTCAAATAATGAAATAAAATAAAATCTTCATAAAATTCATTCTCACTTTCAATTTAATTATCCTACTTAAGCTTCCAAATACCACATGATTTAGTATTATACTACCATCAAGATTGCAGAAAAGTTCTACCCAGTGGCATTTTTCTCCACAATGGCATTTTGAAAAAAGCTTAGCTTCAACACAGACAGATGGTTTGAATCCAAGAAACTTGTTTTTGGAAATCCTGCCTGCCAGGTGATGGCTTACAGGTGAGGCAGATAAAGTAGCTGAAGATGAGTGATATGACAGCTGGGCTGGTCCAGTTTTCAGAACCATAGCAAGAGCAGAAAGGTGGTCGTTCTCTGTGGACTTACAGCCTGGACTACAGGATGATACTGTACCCATGTCATATGTAATTCACCTGTCTCTTGAAATACTGTCTCAGATTTGCTTTCTCAAAATGTATTGTTTATTGTTTTTTATTGCATCAATGGACAGTGGGCTTCCCAGAGACTGGAATGGTGACGGTTGTGAGCTCTGTATTGCCAAGGAAAATATTTGGCTGCATATAGGGTTTCCTGAGAGCAAGTCAGTACATGACCTCAATCTTTTCCAAGCTTATCATAATGCCGTAAGGCTGTGCTGATTCAGCAAAGCAATCCATAATCACTTGCAAAATGCCCCTGCTTCACAAGGATGTTATGAGGCTTAATAAAATAATGCATGTGAAGCACTTTGAGCTCTATAGAAGAAAGGCACTAAGTAATATTATTATTCTGCATTTATAATTAGAAGCAGTTTTACAAAGACAAAACTCTAATATTTCTACTAAAAGTTAGGAACATTACATTTTTTTGGACAGAACAGAAATTGAATTAGAAACTTGTAAGAAGACTATATTTTATTGAAATTATTTTGAGACACTGCTGTTAATGAATTAATTTAGTAACAGTTCTACAGTTTTCCTACTAATAAATTTAAATTTTAAATCAAAGTCAGTATTAACAAAATGCTTCTTCAGTTATCAATGACAACCCTGAAAACATTAATTTTAACTCTCATTGGGATAAAACATGGAATACTTTACCAAATATAACATTTTGTTTAAACATTAAAATAATTCTGCATTTTCTTTTTCTTTGCCAAAAGCATTTGTCTCATGGATGGTGAATGTCTGTTTCTTTTCCCTTTGGACGAGTGCAGCCAGGGGAACATGATGCATTAAATTCCAGTTCATTTGGGATGTCTCCAGCAGAGCAGGCCAGGCTGAAGTGGAATCACTGGGCTCTTGGGTACCACTGCCTTTATGGTGACTCCGGCCTTCTAGTTCAGCAGGTACCATTTCCTCAGGGAACTCTTAGAATCTTAGGAGATCCAAGGTGCTTACCCTCTTCCACAGCACGGCCATAGTATCATTTACTACCTCATATGGACATCATCTGATCTGATCTAGACCTCCTTGGAATTCCCTTAAGACTGTCAACTGTCATGTCCTTGAGCCAGAAACTATGGATTTCATCTTTGTATCCTGACCCTCCACTGCAACTGCTGACTCACACAGACCCTCCATACAAGAGAGCTGAAGTGACCCACACCCTGGAGAAAGCTACCGTTCCCCTCAAGTGTTCTGCGTAGGCTGTAAAGGATCAACTTCAAGCACACAGATGGGACAAGGAATTTTATTTCTATAATTTTCATTTGTAATTTTGTTTTTAAAAAAGTATTTTATGTTTTTAAAGGAAACCTGATATTCGATGGTGGAGATGCAAAGACAAAAAAGACAGGCTCTTCCCTCTTATAGGTTTTAAGGCACATTGCCAAGGTTAAGTCAAGTCCAGAAATGGGGTTAGTGGATTGTCATTTTAAAAAGTTAGGGATTTATGAAGGAAAGAAAAATGAAAACTTAAAATTTATAAATGTATACGTATTGGGAGGTTTATTATTTATTTAGCTCGAAGACTCAGCTTGTTTGGAGAGTTAAGTTGAGGAAACAGCATTGATTTGGATGCTGAATGAAGAGAGACTCTAATTATCTAAGATTTTCACTAAGAATGCTTTCATCAGAGAATGAACATGGCAAAGATGATTACTTAACTCAAAATAAACTTCCATCAACACATCAGGAACAATGCATACACCTCAGGATGATAACTGGGCCTAATTAGTTCTCTGAAATGTGGTGGCTCAAAAGAATTTTGGAAAATAAAAATGTGAAGGTTAATGATCTTTTATATTATCCTCTTAGGATAAACCTAATTGCTAAGGAAATTAGGCCTACGAGTCTCAAAAATTCAGGCTAAGAACATGCTCTACAGGAATAAAAATAATTTGTTAATTTTTCAAAATTAAACTCAGTTAATATGTAGGCATAGAGAAAAACCTACAATCATTTAACTACAAAGGTGTCTATACAAAGATGAATTATAGACTCTGTCCTTTCTAAGGAAAGTATAATCACTAAGAATGAAACTAAAACCCACCGATGTCTAGATCTTTTTTTCTCACTTTTCCTAATATGGAAATTGGGAGTTCAACTAAGAACCCAGATTTAAAAAAAAAGAGGACTTAGTAGAGTATATGAAAAGTACCTAGGGGGCTCTTCAGATGAATATGGAAGAGAAGCAATATAGTGGTATTACCATAATTGACTACTTAAAAGAAGGAAAGTCAAAGAAAGTTGGGAGAAGATGAAGATGAAGATTCAAAGTGACTATATTATAAAAGAGCAAAATTGGGGGAGGGTGGTCTAAAAGTCAAGGATCATTCTGGAGAGGATACTTTGGTAAGGGAGCTAAAAGAGGCAGACCTAACAGAAAGAACACTAATTAAGAAAGTAGGAAGCACATGACCATGACTCCAGCATAAATAAGAATATTTGATACTGCAGGGTTTTTGTTTTTATTTTTTTTCCTTAGAGACAGGGACTCACTATGTCATCCAGGCTGGAGTGTGGTGGTGTGATCATAGCTCACTGCAGCCTGAAACTCCGGGGCTCAGGTGATTCTCCTGCTTCAGTGTTCTGAGTAGCTGGGACTACAGGTGTGCACTACCCCACCGGGCTAATTTTTAAATTTTTTGTAGAGATGAGGTCATGCTATGTCACCCAGGCTGGTCTTGAACTCCTGGACTCAGGGATCCTCCCACCTCAGTCTCCCAAGGTGCCAGGATTACAAGCATGAGCCACCACACCCAGCCATGCAGGTCTTTACAAATGCTGACACTGGATCCATAAGCTTTCAGTTTCAAGATGAACAACTTCTCCCACCCCACTCCAAGAGTCATTTCAGAAAAAAGTTACACTGTTCCTAATTTGTGTACTTTAAAAAAAAAAAATGAAAATAGCTTTATTGTGTCCTAGAGGTGAGAAATGGGCAGTGAGTATATTCTTAAAATTCTGAGTAACTACTATATTGAATAGGTAGGTGGACACCAAAATTGCTGTTGCTTTGAAGCCACCCACTAAGGTAGGGATCAGAGACTCAAAAGTCCCCCTGGGCAGCCAAGTAACATATATTCACTTTAGTACTCAAACAAGGCCCGTCAAAAGAAACACAATGTGGATTCCTACCCACCCCCAAACTGCACTGATGGCCTCATCCACATTTCCCTGCATACCCACTTAGAATACCCTCAGGCAAAGGGAGCTCCTAGAAGATTACATTGAGTTTTCCTCTGAGATAGAGGGAGAGGGAGAAAGAGACAGATACAAGGAGGGTGAGTCTGTAACAGAAGTGAGGGGAACCCACAGGCATCTCTTGTGAGATTAAGAGATAAACTGAGACACGATGTGGGGAGTATAGACAAAGACTGAAATTGAGCTTCACTTATATTTCCAAAAATACCTGCAATACAATTTATTATGAGATTTTAAGATTTGCTGAAAGTTTGTGACTTTTCGTTTGTTATTTAACTTGACTTGTACTAGCAGTAACAATCCTGAGACAATCCCAAAAGAGTCGAGCATTTGCTCCAGGGAAAAGCATACGTAAGGACCTGTGTTCTGTGCTGCTGTGGACCAGAGGAGAAGAACTCCCCATGGGAACAAAGGGATGGTTAGAGGAAGGCAGTGGAATGGGAAGCAGGTAAACTGTGAAGAAAAGGAAAGGAAACCTTGGCTCAGAGTCTCTGATGATTTACTCTGCTAGCCTGCGCCTTGGTAGCCCCTGGATTCCAGACTGCCAGTACGCCTGCGTCTGGATGTTCCCACCCGCCACACGCCTGCCCCTGTGGAACTCTGCTTCTGTGGTAAGTCTTGACTGGCCTTGCCTAGCAGTGGAGGGCTGGAGGGGAGGAAGCCAGAACAGTCACCAGGGAAGAAGGGAAACAAGAGGAAGTCATGCTCTAGGCCTCTCTGAAGATCCAGAATAGATCTTCCCAAGAAATACAGGGGTATATTAATTGATTAGCCTGTATGGCATCTTTCACTCTGTAATATACATCAGGTCAGTGTTTCCCACCATTTGGGGGCAAGAGGGATCTTTTTAGTATCAATGAAAATGGAGCCTCACAGGACAGTATCTATACTTGATATACAGGGTGTCCCAAAAGCCACCATACATAGGGAAAATGGGAAATTATGGCTCAATGTACCTTCATTTACAAAATTTTACAAAACTTTTCCTTTTAGGACACCCTGTATAACAGCAAGAAAAGGTTATAATAAATTTAGTAATGCTTCTAAAAGAATTTGTGTCTTATTTATCACAACAACGTCTCTAAATGTTTGAAACACAGCTGTACACATGCCATATACTAAGAACTACTCTAATGTAAGCTCTGGTGCTTCTGGTTAACAACAACAAAAAAGAACTACTCTAGTTAGAAACATTATTGATAACAACAGGCTTTATGGAACTGGTCTAGGAATCTAATCACCAAAATTACATTGTTTTGATGGAAAATATCCTTCATTCCAAACAATTAACTTACAAAGAAATCTCAGGAAAAAAATGGTTTTAAGGTTAAAAACTGTGTTTCTTTCTTAAGAAAGCATAACAGTGGAGAAAAAAATGGACTCACAAATTCAATCCCATAAGACTGTGGTTCCCAACCTCTGGGCTGTGGACCTGGGCTGTCAGGAACAGGCTGCATAGAAGGAGGTGAGCCAGAATGAAGCTTCATCTATATTTACAGCCTCTCCCCATCCACTCACATCCCCGTGTAAGCTCCACCTCCTGTCAGATCAGCAGTAGCACTGGATTCTCATAAAAGCACGAACCCTACTGTAAACTGTGCATGTGAGGGATCTAGGTTGTGTGCTCCTTATGAGAATTTAACGCCTGATGATCTGAGGTGGAGCTGAGGTGGTGATGCTAGTGCTGGGGAGCAGCTGCAAATACAGATTATGATTAGCAGAGAGGTCTGACTGCACAATAAATGTAATGTGCTTGAATTATCCTGAAACCATTCCCCACCCTGGTCCATGGAAAAATTGTCTTCCAAGAAACTGGTCCCTGGTGCCAAAAAGGTGGATGACTGCTGTTATAAGACATGTACTTCTATACAATCTAAGAGACAAAAATACATAACTTCTTTTGATCTTTGACAATTTCAGCTCTCTGACAAAATATTCCAAATAAAATGTACTACATGCTATTTTTTTCTAATATGACATAAAGGATCTACAAATTGAAGACAGTCTACCAAAGGAAAAAGTTTTTAAGAAGGTAAGCTTAATTTAGCAGTGGTCAAAAATAATGTCCATTCCCAGAGAAATTGCTTTTTGTCCTTTCCCTTCCCTGCTATCAGGTATAATGAAATACATGTAACACTTGGAATCTTACAAAATGGAAGGAATCACCACTGTATTGAGAAGCACTTCCAGCCTCAGATAGAGGACACAGACTCCCCCAGTGGCCGGAGAACCCTGCAATGTCTGCCACCTGGTATGAACTGGGAGCGAAAAGGCATCTCAGTGATGATGGTCTGGGAAGCGGCACCACGCCAGTGTTGGCATTATTTATTTCCCTCTTCTTTTCTTCCACAAGATAAAATGTCTTATTGCCAAAATGGACAGGCCCAATAGGACTCTAAATCTATTACAGATGACCAAGGTTCTGACACTGGAAGAGTGAAATCCAAGTCTACTTTAATTGAACAACTTCACACTCCTGGGTAATATATTTTTCCAATGTGACCATGTTGAACTGGGGCTTTCTTTTGTATAAAATGACAGAAACAAACATAGGCAAAGGTACCATTTCAAGTAAGTATGGATATCTAAGATTTTCAGCTTAAATATTTGAACATAATAAATCCCATTTTCCATACTTCCTTTCCAGAGCACAAGTTAAAACATACTCTATATGGTCTTGCATATAGCTAAGTACTCTTGGCCCTTAGATTTCATTCCTTTAGTTTTTGTCAGCAATGGAATGAATATTGGGGTGGTCACAGTGATTGTCAGTAACGTCTGTTCTGCCCCCAGTATATTTTCTGAAACGGAAGAGAACACCTTCTTAACAAGGCCAGAGCTATTGTTTATCTAGAGGTTACACTGCACAAGTAAGACAGACAGATAAAATGACAACAGTTAACTGTGACAGAAAAATTGTTCTACTCACATTAGGGTACAAAATGATTGTTCTAAAACAAGCTTGGTATCCAATTTTCTGGCTAACTACCAATAATTCTTCTTTGACCTAGAGAGCAACTTTCTGTTTTCTTGGGATCTTTTAATCATCTTTCTCTTTTCTTTCTTTCTTTCTTTCTTTTTCTTTGCCTGATAGTTAAAGCTGACCTCCCTTGAAATGTGCATCATCTTCTGAAATAGGGACCTGCAAAAAAATATTCTTCCCAGTAACAAAAACATGGTGTCTCAATGTGTTTTAAATAACAGCTGATACCCTGCTTACCCAGTTCACTCAGATGGCGGACAAATCCAAGAGTAAACAGCTGGGTGACAAGTGTATTTTGTCCTTCCACCTCACTGGGAGACACTGGCTTTGGAGCTAGGTAGAGACGCAGATTTGAATGCTAGTTCCACCACTTATTAGCTGTATGACTAGAGGAGTCTAGAGTGTAGACTTAAACCCTTGGTGCCTTTTCCACAAAATAGAGATAATAACTAAACTTACCTACAGGGTGTCGCATGGCTGAAATGAGATGACATATGTAAACAGCAGTGCCTAGCACAAGCCAGCACTCCATATGTGTGAGCTGTCATTTCACTGTGGTAGCTGACCCTTTTGCTCTTCGTGGAGTATATATATAGACTTCGTGATTACATAAGGATGGATCTACGTTTTGTAGGGCCTGAAGCTTATATAATAATTAAAGGGAGGGTTCTCTTTAAGAATATAAAATTCAGTATGAAAATGAATATTTATATAGAATGAGAAAAGAAATAGCAGTAAAATACTAGAGCATTGAAGAAGATTCAAATTTCTTCTTCTGAGGAATATTTAGATAATCTGAAATGCTTCTGAAAAAGTGCTTCCTGATTGAAACATGGCTTCACTGTCTAGAATACTCTACAACTCCTAGCACTTACAGGATCCCATGCAAGTAAGGGGTCCTGAAGCTTAAGCTTTATTAGCTTCGAGGTAATTCTGCCTCTGAAGAGCAAACAGTGTAAATTCTTCAGTTATTTCTTCTATTTTTATGTAGCTCATCTGGCTCTTGGCTTCTAATACTATTTTATGTTCTATAATTTACCTTTGCAACCAGATTGTTATACCAAGGTTGCTGATGTTTATGTGTCCCTTAAATATAAATGGTTATATATGAGTTGCTGTTTTATCGGAAGAGCCCTGGTGGCTACAGAAATCCCGCCTTCCATCTCATCCTGCTACATAGCCCATAGCTTTCGTCCCGATGGCTGTCTCACCACATTCCTTTCCATGGGAAGAGAGCCGATTCATTCCCAACCCAAACACACTGTGGTCACATCCTGCTTTGACCACACCATGCCACACTACAGCCACCTGTGAGATGACTTGCTCAGTAGGACCAGCATTATAGGGGACACCATTCATTGCACCCCTTATCTTGTGTCCCTTTTGAGACCAAAGAAAAACACAAATGCTCTGAATACAGGGCAACAGTATTCAGAAGGTTTTCATGGCTATGAGGAATTCTTTTCACTGATCAACACTTCAGTAACTGGAGGGGAAAGGATAATAACCTTTCCTTTATTCTTTTCCCTTTGGATGGGAATCATCAGAAATCAAAGAAGCCTAGTTAGTAGAGCATAGGGGCATAGAATGCACAAGAACTTAGGTCAGAGGCAGTTACAACCTATAAGTGCTATCGGCTGCAGGGCTTCCTCAGAGGCCTGGACTACAGTCTCCATAAGATTTAAGACATTTAATGAAACGACATCTAACCCTCAAATCACCATCAAAATCTCCCCTCTGAATGATGTATTAAAACTACCCCGAATTA
Source organism: Lemur catta (assembly GCF_020740605.2). Taxonomy (NCBI): domain Eukaryota; kingdom Metazoa; phylum Chordata; class Mammalia; order Primates; family Lemuridae; genus Lemur; species Lemur catta. The sequence continues at coordinate 82,355,914 of NC_059136.1, read as the reverse complement.
CACAGCAATACTACTGCAAATCTTTACTTTGGTTTTGAGTGTGTTGCCTTTGGAATTTCTTTGTGGAACAATATTTTCTCTCATAATAAACAAAGGCAAAGTTGAAGCCATGACCACCATTCTCAGAGGTAGATAATGGAACACAGGAGAAAGATCACAGGCTTCAGAGTCACCAGACTGCGCTTTGAAGTCTAACTTGGCACCTCCTGGTTTTAAGGCCTCAACCTTACCATTGTTTCTGTATATCAGTTTCCTTATCTATGAAACATAGACAACAACCACCACTCTGAAGGAGTCTCACTTGAGGGGTAATACACAGAGTAGAGAATGCAGCAGGCTTCCAAAAAGGATGAGAAGGTAACTGAAAACAGTATGTACAGATATATTTATGACATTCTTTTAGTATTGTTAATGGGAAAAACTATAGTTAAGTAGCCTTGGATATAAAGAATTCTGATTCTTAGCATCAGACTTTATTTAAACATTACCCATATAGTGGATTGATATATTCCTGGAGATCAAAAAAAGTTTAATTTCCTATCTTCAAATCAACACAGTAGTAAATGATGATCCTTAAATGCAGCCACCTTTTTGTCCCCATTATTCTAGTCATACCTTCTTGAAGCATCTGAAAAAAACTATGGATTTCTTGTTGCTTTTGCATTGTCTCTAAACTCTAGTTTTTGTTCATTTTTATATAAACAATTATTAATCATCTCTTACGTGCAAGACATTAGGGAAAAGGATATAAAAATTGATAAGCTATGGGCCAGGCACAGTAGCTCATGCCTGTAATCCCAGCGATTTGGGAGGCCAGGGAAGGAGGATCTCAAGCCCAAGAGTTTAAGACCTTCCTGGGCAACACAGAAAGACTCCATCTCTATCTCTACCAAAAACAAACAAACAAACAAAAAAAACCAAAAAAGTCAGATGTGGTGGCACACATCTGTTAGCCCCAGCAACTCGGGAGGCTGAGATGGGAGGATCCCTTGAGCCCAGGAGTTGGAGGCCGCAGTGAGTTATGATCACACAACTGCACGCCAGCCTGGGTGAAAGAATGAGATCCTGTCTCTTAAAAAAAAAAAATATTGCGTTTTGTTGTTTTTCAGGTTAAACTATATTATAAGCCCAAATAAAATTTATCTTTCTCTAACAATGGCACACAAACTGTGCAGCTATAGGTTAAAGAGTAATTAAGGCTTGAGGTCTGCCTAGAAGTAGGATAGCTGGATAGAAAAGAGCAGGAGACAGTCTAGAAAAATACGCTGGGACCAGCTGGTGAAGGGCCTTGAATGCCACGGAAAGACAGTTCACTCCATTCTCTAGGTAGGGAGACTCCTGAAGGTTCTAAGAACATGAGTTACATATCTAACACGTTTTTAGAAAGTTAATATTGGTAACAGTGGGACTAGATTATAGAAGGCAGAGAAGTAGAAGAATTTAGGTGAGAAAAGATGACTTAAATTAGAGTGCTGAGAATTGCAAGGTGGGAAAACCAGAGGGTTGGATGTCACAGAATGTGGTGAGGACCTGACAGAGCCGACTGACTGGCTGAGAATGAGGAAGAGGTAAAGAGAAGGTGGATGTAACCAGGACTCGGAGGTTTCCTGCCTCGGTAAGCACAAACAGATGATCAGTATATGGTGGTAACACACTGAGATCAAGGACAAGCCATTCTTTTGAGAAGGCAGACGAGAGGGTGGGTTTAGTTTGAGACATGATAAATTTAAGGGGCTCGTGGGGCAGCCCTGTGGAGATGCACAGTGATAGCTAGAAATGTGGATGGATAGCTAAACTGTACTGGGGGGGGCAGCGGGATGGGACTGGTGAGCATCTGTGCAATGAATGAGGGGAAGGTCAAGGGCAGAGATTTGAAGTTGACAGTAATTAGCACCTGTGTAAGAAACACCTAAAATTGATTAAGGTGGGAATCTAGCTGGGGACAAAAAGAAGGCCAAGGGTTATATGAGGAAGAGAAGTCAGTGAATGCGTCAGAATAGAGTGCAGCCCCAAAGTAGAAGTGTCCTGAGACAGAGAGGGTCATCAGAGGCAGAGCTACTAGAGAAGCTAAGCAGGAGGAGCAGAAGAGACACCAGGTCAGCCGGAAGTCACTGAGGACGTCCAGGGGGCAGTGTCAGTGAAGAGAGGGGGATACAGGCCAGACTTCAGTTGCTGAACATTAAACATGAATGTATCTTACTAATTTCGTATGGAATTTGACAATAAAGGGAATAAGGAAGAAGGAAAAGCAGAGTGGGAAGGAAGCCCTCATCAGATCTTTCTCGGTCCTAGGCCAGTCCTGACACCACCCTACTCACTCCTCTGTTAGCTGGAAGGCTAATCATATCCACTGAGAACCAAAGAGGCAAGGATTCCCTAGAATAAACTTCTATGATAGCTCATGCTCCCAGTATTTTTGATATCTCTGTAAAATGTCTATAGTCGGTCCTCCATATCTGTGGGTTCTGTCATCCGTAGATTCAACCAAATACAGATTGAAAGTATTCAGAAGAAAAAAAAAAGATGCTTGCATCTGTATTGAACATGTACAAACTTTGTTTCTTGTTATCATTCCCTAAATAATATAGTATAACAACTATTTACGTATAGTATAACAACTATTTACATTGCATTAGGTACTACAAGTAATCCAGAGATGATTTAAAGTGTATGGGAGGTTGTGTGTAGGTCACGTGCAAATCCTACACCATTATATATAATGGACTTGAGCATCCATGGATTGTGGTATCTGCGGAAGATCCTGGAACCAATTCCTCGTGGATTCCACAGGACGACTATACAAAATATATATTTATCAACTGCATGCATGTACCACTATTAGTATGTATATGTTAAATATCATTAGAGCTCAATGTTATGAACCCTGACCCATCTTTTCATTTCCAGCTCAACGACAAGAGAGCACCCTCCATGAACGCCAGGCCGTGCTATACACTTGCCAAGGCATGAGAGAGAGAGAGGGAGAGAGAGACAGAGAGAGAGAGAGAGGGAGAGAGAGAGAGAGAGAGAGAGACTATGCACCGTGAGTTACTTACCATGGCCTGTCTGTCCCCAATGGCAGCAGTCATGTCACCCGTGTGCCGATGCATCCCGATATGCAGCACAATGGAGGATTTACTAAGCAGTTTCTGACTGACAGAATGTATGGACTATTTTGCCTCGCCACTGACTACCTTAGTCACGTAACATGATTCAGAACAATTGCTACAACATGGATGGACCTTGAGGACATTATGGAAAGGGAAATACGCCAGTCACAGAAAAACAAATACTATGATTCCACTTATATGAGGTACCTGGAACAGTCAAATTCACAGAAGACAAATAATGGTGATGGTTGAACAAAAATGAGAATGTACTTAATTCAAGTGAACTGTACACTTAACGATAGCAAATTTTATGTTATGAATATTTACCACAATAAAAAAAGGGTCAGATTAAAATCAATTCTCAGGTTAAAGGATAATTGGTATCTAGAGTCCTTAAATCAATAAGTATTATACGCAGAACTGCAATTCTTGTAATTCAATGAACTATCCTCCATGGTCACATTCTTAGAAAACCTCTAACAAAATATGATTGAAGATCTGCCAAACTGATAAAAGCAACTCTGGAATAAAAGCTGGACTAATGATTATAATCTCAGAGTCCAAAACTGCAGAAGGTCAATTTGTAGCGGACTTTGCACTAATGACAAAGCATAAGCTGTAAGAGTCCGCATTTCTTACCAATCAAGTGGAGGTGAAGAACACCATTACTGTTTTCCTGGAGTTATCTTCTCATAAACAACAGGGGTGGGGGAGAAGACAGCAAGACTTAAAAAATGGGCTGCCACACTTACTACCGGGGATAAATGACTCAGCAATTACGAAAAGGTGAACATTTTCTAAGTAGAAAGGAACTAAAATATCTCAGAGTGAACAACAGTAAAAAGAGGAAGAAGAATTGAGAGTGACACAGGTGAGTACCTGTTTTGCTCACCCCCAAAACCACAGATGAACAGACAAGCAGTAGACCTACACTTCCCTTCCCTGTAACCTACAGAAGTAAGTCCAATGCAGCAGAAGGCTTCAAGAAAAGAAATACTCTTTAGAGGAACGTGAGAAACGGCTGAAATGAGGCAAAATGTCTAGAAGGGAGACCCGAATGCCACTGTGGTTCTCTCTTATTTTCCTACTGACTTCAGATCTGCTTTAAGGGATTCTCCTTCCTGGACCTCAGAATCTCCTCCCCATACTCTTGGCTTATGCTATGTTCAGTGGCCTAAACTATTAAGTGATAAATGATATTAAAATATTTGACTACAGAACTCTTTCTGTGATGCAATGTGGCAGGAGATCCTTACTATTTTCAAAATAGCTCCTTGGAAAAGATGTTCAACGTTACTAATCATCAGGGAAATGCAAATCAAAACCATGATAAGATACCACCTCAAACTTGTTGGGATGGCCACAATAAAAAAAATCCCCAGAAAATAATTGTTGGTGAGGATATGGAGAAACCGAAACTCTTGCACACTGTGGGTTAGATTGCAAAATGGTACAGCTGCTACCGAAGACGGTATGGAGGTTCCTCAAACAATTAAAAATAAAATTATCTTTATGATAATTTTATGAAGTAATTCCACTTCTGGGTATATATCCAAAAGAATTGAAAACGGGATCTCAAGGACTATTTGCACATGCATATTCAGTGTAGCATTATTCATAGAAGCCAAGATACAGAAGCATCCTAAATGTATGTAAATGGATAAAGAAACTGTGGTATATAAATACAATGGAGTACTATTCTGCTTTAAAAAAGAAGGAAATCTTATCATATGCTACAACATGCATGGACCTCCAGGGCATTATGCTAAGCCAATTAAAAAAAGACAAATACTAAACAATTCCACTTATATAAGGTATCTAAAGTAGTCAAACTAATAGAAACAGAAATACAAGGATGATTGTTAGGGGCTGGGGGAGGGGAAACAGTTGCTGGGAATAGAATTTCAGTCATGCAAAATGAAGTTCTAGAGATCTGTTGTACAACAATGTGCTTATAGTTAACAATACTATAATATATACCTAAAACTTGTTAAGAGAGTAAATTTATGTTATGCTTTATTTACCATAAACACATCCACCAACCTGAAAAAAATCTCCAAGGAAGGACCAATTAAAATAGTTGCATATATAATAATTTATTACTGCATAATCCATCTCAGCCCACAAAATAGTTATATTTCGTTTTCCCTCATTCTACTAGTACAACCGGTTGGGGAAATAGGATAATTCTTACTCATTTGTTTAAAAAATAAAAAAACAAACAACTCAAAATACCTATGAAAAATGTACTTTAAATCTAAACCAATCAGTGAATGACAATAATAAAAAGAACAGTTGAATAGTGGTATTTGTGCCCTTATATCTTTTATTTATTTCTATGTTTAAATTAGTATACATAAATCTGATATTTAGCCATTTGTAATAGTGAATAAATACTAGACACATAAGTAAATTATAATACAATTGGAAACTCTTATTCTGTTCTCCTTACCACATCCCAAATATTTAATTGATTTCTCAAAAATTAGCAACATTCTTCAAACTAAAAACATTGAATTATATGTAAATATTAGCTCATGGAAATTTAAATATACCTGGGAAATCTTAGATATGAGTTGTTTCAAAACCAATATATCCACACCACTAATATAAAGTGTAAATGTGCTTTCCATGTTATACATTCTAATGTACATTAGAATGCTATTTCTACATATCTATTTAAAATCATTAGGGAAAACATTCAACAGTAATAAAAGATCATAATAAAAATAATCATAAAAAGTCATAATTTTTTTCCTAGGATTTCAAAATGTACCCTAGCTGACAATCTGTATAGATTCCTTATCCCTACATAAACAAAGAAGGCTCTAGAAAGCTAAACTTATCAAAGTTTAAGAAAGTTAACAGTTCACTACTCAAATTTTCTTTAAGACACTAATGTACTTTCAGGAAGCAAACAAAAATATTGTAAATAATAAAGGTTACAAGACAGGTTGTAATTTGCAATCCTTGTACAAGAAAGCAAATGTACGTACTCACTCAATTATTAGAATACAAATTTTAAGTTCTTAAATTAGGGCAGTATTCGTCTCTGACATAAAACCGTTACACAAGGCTAAAGGCTAGGCATCAGAAAACTTTGACAAATATTTATTTTACATAAACTAAGAACAAGCATTCTGCTCAGAACTGCTGCAGGCGCAAGTGATGAGTTGATATAATCTCTGACACCAAGAAATGTATTATTCAATCGGGTAAGAAAAAGAGGTACACAAAACACTAATCAGAATAAGATTAGACAGTACAAGAAATAATATGGAGTGTTAAAGGAGATGAGTTCATATTGGTTGGGAGATTAAGAAGTGCTTTGTGAAAAATGCATTATTAGAGATGGGACTTGGAGATCGAATAGTAGGGCTGTGATGGTAACAGACAGAAACAGGAAAAGGAAGCCATTTGGATAGAGAGGAAAGAGTATGCATAATGACACAAATGTAAAAAAGGAGTATGAATAAGGACATGAATACGTGCTAGCAACGATAAGTAGTCTGGGGTAATGGTCTTAGAGTATACACACCGATGAAATGGAATATGAGAATATAGGAGTAGGCCCAACTGGTCACACCTGGAGTCTTGGTGAAGACCCCTTGCCACTGGACCATCTACTGTCATCTGCCTAGGTTCCCTGTCGCTGTGCTCTACAAACCTAAAACAGCTGTTAACACTCCAGCCTTACAGCCTATTAAAGGTGAGCAGATGTCAACCAGCTGAGAGGGAAGAGGAGAAAGGAATTCGAGGCAGAAGACTCAGAGGCAGGAAACCACTAACACACATGTGCCTGTGCCTGTGCGTGTGTATGTCACATGGCAGGGGACGCAGGGGCAAGGAGGTTGTGGGTTGGAACAAGGGAGAATATGGCAGGACTGGAGACAGATCACAGAGGGACTTCTCTGCTATAGTGAGGGTTCTAGGGTTCTTCTTTTGGACTTTGTCACAGACACTACTAGCAGTCATTCAAGTTGGGGGAAATGACCAATCTGGCTCCCTAAAGGGGGTAACTTAGGGAAGATCTTTAGCAGCTTCTTGTGGCCCAGTGCTGCTCCCGTGGGCACAGTGGTAGATACGACTACTTCTAAGCCCCAGCATTAGAAGAGGTAGGAGTGGGTGGCACACTCTGCCCTTTGACAAGTACAAGGGAGGGCTGAGCAGCCAGGAAACGTGGGTGTTCTTCACTAAAGCCAGGGCAGGAGGTGGGGCTAGAACAGGAGGGGAGGGCTGGCACCTACAGGGCTCTGCACAAGGGCTCTTAGCTGCAAAGCGTGCCCGTTGTCACAATCTGACTCCGTGTTAAGTCATTAGTGACAATGTCATAAGAGACATTTTAATAAAAGATTTCATATTTAGAAATTTCTCTCTGTGTCTGAATTTGCACTGAGTTCTTCTGAGGATGTTTCCCATCTTTCTCTCTAGCTCTCTACTGGTGGGTCATTGTGGGTCTCTCTTCCTGTCTATCTGTCATTTTGTCATTTCCCCTCTTCACTTCCTCCTGCTCCTTCTAAGTCCCCTCAAGAAGTTATAAAAATGAATGAAAGGTTATTTATAAAGCAAAATGTATTATTTCTTGTTATAGATGAGACATTTTATAGTTTTCTAGCATTTATTGTAACTTTATTTTTTCTTATTGTTTTATTAGTTATGCATTCCCCACCCCCTAGAGTCAGTAGCATCAACAAACCCAAACATCTCCCATTCCCAGTGCAGGGTATCACTAGAGTCTAGGGAAGATGGTAGACAACGTCAAGCCAACTCTGCTGAAGATGGTTAGGGGTCTCTCATTTTATGCCAGCTTCTCCAAATTCCAAATACTCTCCTATCTGGTCCTGACCTGTTCCGTTCAGCCACCAACCCAGCCAAATGATTCAATTTATCTTACTCTGCAGCTCAGCAGTCTGGGTACACAATGCATGCCATTGAGCACTCTTGTGCCCCTCTCAGCCTCCTCTAGTCCCTGTTTGGAATGCTTCTCCACACCCCCAGCCCCACTTTTCTAACTATTAAATCTTACTCTTACAGCAATGCCCAGTTCAAATTTATTCTTCCTTAAAGCCTCCTCCTTTAATCATACTTTATTTCCACTGTCCCCTACAGTCCCATAGCTAGTTGTTTATAAGCTGATTTTCCCCCAAATGAGTGAGAGCTCCAAGGGAAAGAACCATTGATCACTGGATTCCCCCCAGTGAATAACAATATGCCTTATATCTAATATGTTCTCAATAAAAATTGAGTGAATGTTTGCTCTTGGATGAAATTAATACATACAGTGTTGATGTATGATCAATGTTATACACCAATGACAGAATTAATTTCTTTTCATACCAGTACAAGGCGCTCAAGAAAACAAGAAATGTCTACTTTCTATGGTGTGAAAGCCAGTTTAGGTCTTGAAGTGAGAGCTCATGTCATAAATTGTTAAAATCCTAAAGCATTAGGGCATAGTAAATTATTTAAATCCTCTTTATCTGAAAGCTGTTAAAAAAAAACTTCCATGTACTGAAGAAATAAAATAATACAGGGATCCTAGAAGGAAATGAGAACAGGAATTCCATCCCTGCTCACTAATTTTAAGGATTTCATTAATAATGAGCCATTAATCCACATGAAAATGCATGAAAGTGAATTATAAGCAGCAGTTCAGTGGAAAAATATTTTATCTTCATTAAGGCTTGCAATATCAAGGACATACTGTTGATCACAAGTTATAAAGGCACACCTCATTTTATTGCACTATGCTCTATTGCACTTTGTAGACTTCATGTTTTTTACAAACTGAAGGTTTGTGACAACCCTGTGACAGGCAAGTCTATCAGCACTATTTTTCCAACAGTAAATGCTCACTTCACGCCTGTCACATTTTGGTAATCCTCCCAATATTTTAAACTTTTTTTTTTTTCAGACAGAGTCTCACTTTGTTGCCCAGGCTAGAGTGAGTGCCGTGGCGTCAGCCTAGCTCACAGCAACCTCAAACTTCTGGGCTCAAGTGATCCTCCTGCCTCAGCCTCCCAAGTAGCTGGGACTACAGGCACGCGCCACCATGACCAGCTAATACTTTCTATATATTTTTAGTTGTCCAGCTAATTTATTTCTATTTTTAGTAGAGATGGGGTCTCTCTCGCTCTTGCTCAGGCTGGTCTCGAACTCCCGAGCTCAAACGATCCTCCCGCCTCAGCCTCCCAGAGTGCCAGGATTACAGGCGTGAGCCACCGTGCCCAGCCTAAACTTTTTAATTATTATTATAACTGTTAGGATGATCTGTAATCACTGATCTTTGATGTTACTATTATAATTGTTTTGGGGAATCATGAACCATGCCTATGTAAGTGTGTTCTGACTGCTACACCAACCAGCTGTTCCCTGCCTCTCCCCATCTCCTTGGGTCTCCCTATTATCTGAGACACGACAATATTGAAAATAGGCCAATTAATAACCCTACAATGGCCTCTAAATGTTCAAGTGAAAGAGAGTCACATGTCTCTCACTTTAAATCAAAAGCTAGAAATGATTACCCTTAGTGAGGAAGGCATGTTGAAAGCTGAGACAGGCTGAAAGCTAGGGCTCTTGCACCAAAGTTAGCCAAGGTACGAATGCAAAAAAAGTTCTTGAAGGAAATTAAAAGTGCTATTCCAGTGAATACGCAAATGATAAGAAAATGAAACATTCTTTTTGCTGATACAGAGAAAGTTTTAGTGTCCTACATAAAAACCCAAACCAGCCACAACATTCCCTTAAGCTAAAACCTAATCCAGAGCAAAGCCCTAGCTGTCTGCAATTCTATGAGGAAGCTGCAGAAGAACAGTTTGAAGCTAGCAGAGGTTGATTCATGAGGTTAAAGGAAGATAGCCATCCTCGCAACATAAAACTGCAAGGTGAGGCAGCCGGCGCTCATGTAGAAGCTGCAGCAAGTCACCCAGAAGCTCTAGCGAAGATCACAGATGAAAGTGGCTACATTAAACAAAAGATATTTAATGTAGACAAAATAGCCTTACATCAGAACATGCCATCTAGAACCTACATAACTAGAGAGGAAAATCAATACCTGCCTTCAAAGTTTCAAAGAACAGGCTGGCTGATTCTCTTGTTAGGGTTAAAGCAGCTGGTAACTTTCAGTTACAGCCAATGCTCATTTACCATTCAGAAAATCATAGGATTCTTAAGAATAATGCTACATCAGCCAAGCATGGTGGCTGATGCTTGTAATCCCAGCACTTTGGAAGGTCAAGGCAGGAGGATGGCTTGAGGCCAGGAGTGGACAACAAAGCAAGATCCTGTCTCTATAAAAAAATCAAAGAAAAAACTTAGCCAGGTGTGGGGGTGCACACCAGTAGTCCTAACTACTCAGGAGGCTGAGGTAGGGGGAGCATTTGAGGCCAAGAGTTCAAGGTAACAGTGAGCTATGATTGTGCCACTGCACTCCATCCTGGGTGACAGATAAGAAGAGGGAATAATGCTAAATCTACTTGTGCTCTAGAAATGCAACAACAAAGCCTGGATGTACATCTGTTTATGGTATGGCTTACTGAGTATTTCAGCCCACTGTTGAGACCTACTGCTCAGAAGAAAAAAAAAAAGATTTCTTTAAAAATATTACTGCTCATTGACAATGCACCTGGTCACCCAAGAGCCCTGATGGAGATATACAAGGAGATAAATGCTGTTTTCATGCCTGCTAACACAACATCCATTCTGCAGCCCATGGATCAAGGAGTAATCTCACTTTTCAAGTCTCATTACTTAAGAAATACATCTCACAAGGCTATAGCTGCCATAGGTAGTGCTTCCTCTGATAGATCTGGGCAAAATAAATTTATCATTCTAGATGCCATTAAGAGTATTTGTGATTCATTGGAGGAGATCAAAATACCAATATTAATAGGAGTTTGGGAGAAGTAAGAAGTTGATTTCAACTCTCATGGATGACTTTGAGGGGCTCAAGACTTCAGTGGAAGAGGTAACTGCAGATGTGGTAGAAATAGCAAGAGAATAAGAATTAGAAGAGGTGCCCGAAGATGGGACTGAATTGCTGCAATCTCATGATCAAATTTGAATGGATAAGGAGTTGCTTCCTATAGATGAGTAAGAAAGTAGTTTCTTGAGATGGAATCTACTCCTGGGGAAGATGCTGTGAACACTGTTGAAATGACAAAGGATTTGGCATATTACATAATTTTAGTAGACAAAGCAGTGGCAGGACTTGAGAGGACTCACTCCAATTTTGAAAGAAGTTCTACTCTGGGTAAAATGCTATCAAACAGTATCACATGATACAGAGAAATCTTTAACAAAAGGAACACTCAATCAACGCGGCAAACTTCATTATAGTCTTGTTTTAGAAACTGCCACAGTCATTCCAACCTTCAGCAGCCACCGCTGTGATCCGTCAGCAGCCATCAACACTGAGGCAAGACCTTCTATCAGCAAAAAGATTATGACTTGCTGAAGGCTCAGATGATTATTAGCATTTTTTAGCAATAAAGTACTTTTTATTAAGGTGCATACATTGTCTTTTCAGACATAATGCCATTGCACACTTAATAGACTATAATATAGTGTAAATGTAACTTTTACATGCACTGGGAAACCAAAAAATTCCTGTGACTTCATTCATTGTGATATTCACTTTATTGTGGTGGTCTGGAACCGACCCTGCAATATCTCCGAGGTATGCTTGTACTTATTCTTCTTCTGTAGAACAGAAACACTATCAGCCTCCCCCATTAGGGAAGAAAGTTATTTGCTACCCATGACTATTGTTTATTAAGTTACAGAAGACAGAATTTCTAAACATTTATCACCATCATCACACCAAACTTATCATTCTTCAGTATCAAACGCTGCCGTGAGGGTATAGACCTTGGTGTGAGACTGCTTGGATCTGACCCTATTGCTACACTTAGTGGCTGTGTGACTTTGTCAAGCTACTTCACCACCCTGTGTCTCATGTTCCCTACCTGTAAAAGGGAAAACAATACACCTATGACACAGTGTGTTTTAAGTATTAAATAGGTTATCAAATCCAAGTACTTTTAAAAAGCGCATGGCATATAGTAAGAACTATTTAGGTCTTAAATAGCATTAAAAATTCTCCAAGAAAATTTAGTCAGTTACAACAGGTCTAACTTAATTACTAAGTAACTAACTTAGTCAGTTAATAACTAAGGAACTATGAATGTGGGCCAAAGGAGAACCATCAGCTTGTATGGAATTCCATATTTAATGGCAATCACACTATTAGCCTCAAATTCTTGTGTGTACTTGCTCAGTTTCTACAAAGTCCATTCCAGTGTGAATGCTCTTGCAGGACTAGCATCTACCCAACACGCGCCTCATAAAGTGCTATGTACAAGAGAATGCCTATTAATTTAAATACCTGGTAATTCCCCCTCCAAATTTCCATCCTTTAGGCCATTTAAAAATATCCTTTCTTCTTTCCCTTTATGTATAAAGCAAATGGCAAGTTGAGCACTGGCTGAAAAGAGAGTGGATTTGAGGGGAAGAAGCCATCAGGCCTGGCTGATGCACCGTGGGTTCTGACACTGGAGGGGGGTTCCATAAAGATGATCCCAGCTTTCCTGATGGCGTGTTCTTTGGGATGGCACCTCATGCAACCCAGTTTAACATCTCTAGGCCACAAATGCAGGCTTAGTATATAATGATCATCTTCTCATGAGCTCCCAATTTACTTGATTTACGCTAGGTATTAATGAAATACAAATTAAGTTTGGATAATGGTGTAAAGACAGTAGTTGGATTTTATTTAAGGTGACTGCTGGGGGAACAACTGGGGGACGAGGAGAGACACAGAGTGAGAGAGAAGGGCCTGACTTATGTGTTGCTCTTAAACCTTGGCTGCTGTCAGCTGCCCAGAGAACTCAAATTGGTCTAAACAAAGCTGTCGGCAGAGTGGTACCCATGGGCTGTGCAGAATTTCTGAGACCAGAAAAATTTTGCTTTCCTCAAATAAGGCTGTAGGGAGAATATTAATAGCCATCCCTCAACGTTTTTTTTTTTCTTTCATTTTCCATGTGAAGAGATTACTGTCTGAAGATCTTAGCATAGGTGACGGAAAACAAGGCACCTTTCTGCTTAATCTGGGAAAGAAAACTCCTGAACACTTACTACAACAGGTACTTGCTGAGTGAGTGTAAACAGTTCACAATTTTTTCCACAGCTCTAAGACCTAGGTGTTGTTAAATAGTTAGTTCAAGGAGGTAAAATAATTTGCCCAGGTTCAAAAAGCTCATAGTGGAACCAAGATTCAGACCTACCTTCTGATTCTGCTCTTTCTAAAAAACAATTTATTAAACAAGGAATATTCTTAAAATATTTGATTAGTTGAGAACTTAAAATATATTTGAACTTTTCGTTTTTTCATTTGGTATTAAAGTTTTGCTTCCCTTTTCAAACCACGTTGCCTTTCAGATTAGTAGGAACATTATTATAAAAATAAGACGTGACAGGGTGTTTATTATGCTGCTCCTTGGGTGGCTGTGCAGGCAGCCTTGTGACTAACACTACAGTTAAGGCATGGCACGGTCCCAGCGCGACACATCTTAACATGTTTTATGGTTTGAAAGGGGAAGTACCAAGGTTTTGCAAACTTTAAAAACTTGTGCAAGACCTTCCTTGTGGTTAAAAAGGTATATATAATTGTTTTAAAATGTAGAAGAAGTACTATCCTAACATGCAATGTTCATAAACTTGAATCATTCCAAATCCTTAGAAACCTGAAACAACAAGCTTAACGTTTTCTCTACTACAATAGTATCAGCAACTAGAAATGCAGAGACTTCAAAGCACTGTATAACTTTAACCAGTTACTTCTCCTAATAGTTCTAGGAACATTATTTTACCCATTTGCTGACACCAAAACATGAGGACAAAACTGAGATTAAAACTGAGTTTTTGATAACTAGTGAACCCAAAGGGGAAAAAAGAGGAAAGAGATGAAGGGAGACTGAGGTAGTCACTGAGAGAAGAAATCCCTTGGATGCTGACTATTAGCATGGTAGAATTCTGATGGAGAAATCAGGAAATAAAGACTGATTTTCAGAGTGGCCTGGTATTAGAAACCGTGTTGTGTATATTATATGTATATTTTTAAGTTCTTAGAAGACAGAACTATACTTGAAAAATGTTTTATACAGAATTTAGCTCAACTGTCTACGGCCATACCACCCTGAACGCACCTGATCTTGTCTGATCTTGGAAGCTAAGCAGGGTCAGGCCTGGTTAGTACTTGGATGGGAGACTTTAGCTCAACAATGTATGCATCAAAATGGAAAATACTAAGATGATAATATGCTAGTAGGATTTTATGATAGGGGCAGATGCTTTCAGGCTCATATGCCTATAAAGACAAAGATGTGTTATTTTTCTAAAATATGCCTTTTCTGTATACTATATACAGTGTAGATCAAAAAAGTATGAATTCTAAGAGGATGCTTTTAAGACAGATTACAAAAGACAATTATCTCCCTATCCCTGAAGAAAAGCAGCAAATACTTCAAGAGCATATCCTGGCCCTGAGCACCAAGACATTGTTCATACACGCTGAATGAAGATTTATAAAGATTTTTTTTTTTGGCAGCACAAAATAATGTTTTTTAAAATATTGTTTTCTTAATATTTTTCTGTAGGCAAAATTATCAAAGAAGAGAAGCATAAAATGATCTCAGAAAGCTGTCATGTTCTCTGTTTCAACTCCACAAAAGAATTTTTACTAGAGGGTTAGAGCCTTTCCAATCTCTTGTCTTTCAGGTTATGAAATTCTAATCTAGCGGCATGGCCAGACTTAATCAAATATGCTGACAAGCTGAAACAGGAGGGGGTTCACTCCCATACCTCAATCACTTGCTGTTTAAGCTATGAAAACTCCAAGGTGGAGGAAGGAGAACCAGCGGGCACCTAAATGAGTTTACTAGATGAAAAGTTACATCACCCTAACTCACCTCAGTTCTCCTCTGTCTTTAGGGAATGGTTGAATTTTATATAAAGCCTATTTATAAACCACTGCAAGTGATACTTGCATTCATCTTGCACTGTGACATCATTTCCTCATCAATAATTTAAGCATAAGAAATGGATTAAAGGGACTCTGAAGGGCCTTCTCACACATGGAAAAATAGAAACCAATTTGATGCTCCAAAATATTAATTCAGTCCTCTTACCTTGCTCTTTGATCTGACGAATTTGCTTCACAGTTTCTTTTAAGATTGCACATTTGTCAGGTTTGAAGTTAAAGTTGTCTATATCATTAAAATTTGCAAAAATCAGCTCAGCAAGTTCTTCTATATATTTATTTTCCTGTTCACGATTACGTTTCTCAGTGTTCCTTTTGGGGCTAAAAGGAAGAAACACGTTTATGATGTATTTGAAAAAGAGCTATTATGAAAAAGATAACCATGGTAAACAAGTTTAAAAGAAAGCAAACAAAAGTTACCTATATAAACACAGAAGTAGTTTGGGGGTAAAAAACCCAATTTTCCCAAAATGTTACGTGCTTTTTAAAAACCAAACTTAGCCTAGTTTGTAACTATATGTCTACTTGTGCGATTATTTGTTCAATGTGCTTAACGTCTCCCGTTGGATGATCAGCTTCACAATGACAAAGATCAGGGTGACTGTGCTCACCGTTGTGCTTAATGTAGTGCTTGATGCAAGTGGCTACTGAATTTATTGTCAAAATAATAAAGGAATGCTTTAAAAAGGTAAGGGAGGTTACATTGATAAAAATTTAAAAATTTATTTGTAATTTGCAACAGAAAAGAAGTTAAGTGATGATTTTTGGTAAAACATAAAAAATAATAAAAACGGCCAGGCATGGTGGCGCACGCCTTGTAGTCCCAGCTACTCGGGAGGCTGAGGCAGGAGGATGGCTTGAGCCCGGGTGTCTGACGTTGCTGTGAGCTATGATCATGCCACTGCACTCTAGCCAGGGCGACAAGTGAGACCCTCTCTTTAAAAATAATAATTATAAAAACAAATCTATATAATTTCATGTATTTCTTTAAGAATGTTAGTAATCAAAGCAAACAGCCTTTTCAGATAATGCCAAAAGTCACAATACAGCTAGAAACAAAAGTGAAACTGGCCCAGGACATATGTTAACTGTCCAGGCTGAATGACATGAAAAAATATAAACAAACGGTCCAATTTCAAACAAAGTTTTTGAAAGTTAATGAAAATGGAAAATGCAAAAACTGGCAAAATCTTCTCATTTGAATTTGACAAAATAGAAACTCAAAAGTTTTCTCTGGTAACAACAGTGTATAATTATTTTCTCAAGTGCAGCAGAGGGCCCACTAAATGACATTCACAACAATACAATAAGGAAGAAAAGCCAGTTGTTTAATGTAGTAGTGTTCTATATTTTTATACATCAGTATCTGTATATAACACTAACTTTAAAATTTTAGAAAACTGCAATAGCCTTGAATATATTTATCTCTAAATATCAGTTTTACTTTCATAAAGTAATAACCCTAAGACATAACACAATTTCTCAATTTTATGATTTATTCAAGATCACCCAGTGAGGTACCGGCACAGCAGGGACCAGAATTTGGTTTTCTCTGAACCTTATTTTTACCCCTAGCTTCTGCTTTATGAAGGACAGGGAAGGGGAGAGAGTGGCTGGAATGCTTTAGAATAGCCCCGTTCCCACTCTGGCCCCTCCCCCCTCATCCCACCATCCTACACAACATAATAAATAAATGACAAATAAGTGAGAAAGAGGAGCTGTGTTAGAAAACCCCCTGAGACTCCCAGGGAGAGGGCTCAGAGGCTGCTCCAGCACAGCACCAGCACAGAGGGGGAAGGAAACAGCCCCACCCTCTGGAGCAGTTCCCATTCTACCCAATTGCCTGCCCAGGTAGGGCTGCAGAGGATTCAGGGCTGTCTGACAGACAGAAGGTTGTGGTTTGCCAGGAAGTACTAGGGAACCTAGAGGAGCTGGGGGCTGGGACATGGAGAGTGGAGATTTAATAGGCTTGATGTTTTGCTTGGCAACCAGGAGGGGAAAAGGGAATATAAAATATTGGCTTTTTGCCCTTTCTCCTTCTCTGCCTCTCTTGATGACTTTTCCTAGCCCTCTTCCCTACTATTACCCTGTTTGATGTTTTTACTGGCCATTAGATAGAAGTTGCTGTTTTTATTTAACTTTTAAAATCATTTATATGATTTAAGACTTCAAAACGTGAAGACGTTCTTCAACCTTTGTTCCCTATTCTACTAATTCGTATCCACCAAATTCGGTAACAACTATTAGTTTCTTGATTATCCTAAAACAATACAAATTCAGAATCTTTTTCTCTTCCTTGTTTATACAATCAGTTGTACTCCATAAACATTCTCTAAACCTTGCTATTTTTCTGTAACCATATTCTTAAGAGATTTTTTTTGTATTAATCCATAAAGAATGTCCTCACAGTTGCACTGTGTTCCAGGTTATATACGTACCATAGTTGTTTAAACAGTTCCCTACAAACATTTAGGTTTTTGTTTTTCCTAATCTTTTACAGTTATAAACAATGCTGTAAAAGAGTAAACTCATGCATACATCATTTTGCATGTGTGAAATATACCATAGGAAAATTCCTAGAAGCAGAACTGCTAGTTCAAACAGGATATGCATTTATAAATTTGATATTGCCAAATTACCCTGTATAGACATTGTAACAATTTACATTTCTACTTACAATTCATAAACTGAAACTTGCTTTACAATTATTTGTTTTGTTCACTAAAGAGCCATAATTTTTGTCCTCGACTCAAAAGTGGATTTAACATTTCATGTCGTTAAAAAATAAAACAGGCCAGGCGTGGTGGCTCACACCTATAGTCCCAGCTACTCGGGAGGCTGAGGCAGGAGAATTGCTTAAGCGCAAGAGTTTGAGGTTGCTGTGAGCTAGGATGATGCCACTGTATTCTAGCCAGGCGACAAAAACAAAACCAAAAACAAACCATACAATAAAATTATTAGCAAATCTTTTTACTACAGTACCTTCTAGTTGTTGTAACATTCTATGATCTAACAGAAAAGAAAATGTGAAAAGCTCAGGATTACTAAATGAACTGTAAGGGCCAAATACACAGGGGATATCAGAAGTATACAGCTTTCCTCTTGTAAAGAAGTATACAACCTGCAGCTGATTAGCATATTCAAATGTAAGCTAATACATATTTAATTATTTAACTGTTAGGGAGGAAAACCAAACACAATATTTGAAAAAGTAAAATCAATGCTAAAACAACAAAGAAGCATGCCTGTGGCTTTAATAGACAATACTGATTCTTTTTCTCGGCAAGAATCTTACCTGGGTCCAAGTTGGTCAGGACATTCCTTGCGCTTTCTTGTCTCTGCCCTGGATGGGTCAGAGGTATTTTCTCCCATCCCACTCATCTTGAACACATATCAGCAACTGAAACAGAAAGAAGGGAGGGAAAAAAGTGAAAAGAGCCGATGATAAAGTGTCTGATCATTGTACCAACAATAAAAGAACTTTCAATCCAATCAGAAATTTGACATAAGTAACACATTGTTTTATGTGCCTGTGTAATTTCTAAAGAAAAAGCTGTCTTTTTTTTTTTTAACGTTGCTTAACATAAAGGTGAACATTTAAAAAACAAACAAGCCTACCTCATTGGACCCAAACTCTTTAAACAGGAGTTGTATTTCAACAGCACCAGGAACTACCATCTGCTAGCCCTGGGCTTGGGCTCCCAGCCTCCAGTTTCAAGAGTGATCTTGCACCATGTGGAAACTACAGGTGTTGTAAGGGGCTCCTCCCAGTCTCTCTTTGGGGTTGGCCAATGTGAAGTAGGTGCTGCAATATCTCACCCATGACAGACAGCCGGGGAAGAGGCAGTGCCACGACACTGAATTGAAGGTTACCAAATTTAGCCAAGTAGATTCTAAATCCTTGTTGTAGCCCCAAGTTCCCGCACAAAGCCTCCTAACCAATGCCCCTTAAATGAGGGAACTTCCTTCCTCCCTCACTAGGCTCCCGTACCTGGCTCTCCTGTGGCAGCTGCTTTGCTGCTCCTCCCCTGGCACCCTCTCCTGATGGCAGCTCGCTTCCCTGCACACCTCCGCCTTGCACACTGCAGGGTGACTTCCTCTCTCACATCCTGCCACCCCCGAACTTTCCTTCCCTCAGTTGGTTCTAGCTGCTCTCACTGAAGGTCTTAAGATGCACCCAAAAAATCAGGGGAACTTTACTGACCCTGAGGGGGGAGGACCAGTATTGGCACTTGCTTGCTGAATTTCTTTGAGCAAGAAAATAAAAGGACATACAATAAGAATCACTAACACAATCAAAAAAATATTTAAGTAATCAAAAACAAGAGAGTGATAGAGGTTTAAGTTCTAAAAGAGTTAAACAGAGAGACTTACAAAGACTTTGAGGAATCTGTAAAAGACTGTTACTCAAGATGCTTAATAACTGCTTAGCTAAACAAAACAACAAAATAACAACGCAGCCCAAAAAGTTCAAGTCAGCATTTAAAAGTCTTTCCTAGAGCTCCAATTCTATGCTGTTTCCCCTTCCTTCTGTCCCCCAGGTTTCTAAATCACCTTCGTCCCCCTTTACTTTTTATAGTGGTTTTCTTCCTTTCTGGACTGGAAAAAATCGGAGGGAAGGCCAAGTCAGTAGAAGACGAAGAGAGTAAGGAAGATGCTAAAGGACAACAGGTTGGTCCAGAGCAGGGTGGGCTAAAGAAAACGACAGCTAAGACTGACCATTGTATCACCGTCACATACCAAACTGCCCAACTGCTGCTTCCTTCTGCATCATCTGGGCTGCTCAGTCTCACTACAATCACTCCTTCTGGCCGCTATTCTGATCCAAAGGGGCAGCAGAGTTAATTTTGTTTTAAAGATGCGTATGTAAGTAGAAGGAAGAAATATTGTATCAGTTGATAGAGGCTGCACCAATTGTGCATTCAATTCAAGAAGTCACACGGGGTGGGGGCGAGGGTTAAATTCTGGGAGCTGATGCCCGAGCTTCCTGCTGGTGGGAGCAATGTTGCCAAGTCCCAAGGTCCTGTACTGTGGTCACAATTTTGGCCTGATAATAAGTATAATCTGCATTTGGTTACTATTCATTTAGCACATCAAGTACCAAAAACTTTATAGATTCAAACAAAGAGAAACTAAGAGAGGCAGTATAGCAGAGAAGCCAAGGACAAGTATCCATGCCCAACTCCACCACTTGGTTAGCCATGTGACCTTAAGAAGTTCCTTTACCCCTCATGCCTTAATTACCTCTTTTGTAAAACTGGGATAAATTGTTAGCATCGATAGCACTGGGTGGATTAGCAAATGGCATAAGCGAAATTGGTACACAGGCTTACACAACTCCTAGTCTTCACTAAAATGTTACAGCAAAGGGTCGCCTCATCAAATAAAGCTCTTCTTCCTCTAACCACAGGTTAAGGTAGGATAAAGCAGCAAGATCTGGACTGCATGGGCTTCCCTGCCTGACTCTTTTCTGTCACCTATGTATCTTTCATTCATTCAACAAAGACTGCCAGCCATTAAAGATGAGGCTTAGTGTTGCCAGGAGCACAAGGAGATTGTTTCTCTTAAGACGAAAACAGAGTGAGAAGGCAGATAAGTTTGTATATAGGAAATACTCCAATAAGCACAAATAGGCATTCCACGGCTGTTATGCACACCTCTGTACTGTTAGGTCAAAGAGAGAACACTTTGCTGGCTGGGATGGAGCAGGAAAGCGTATGATTTTAAATGGTGTGGAGGGGACCCTGGGCACTGCAGGAGGTGCAAAGGAAGGCTAAATAAAAAAACACAAACCTGAATACCAGAACCC
Organism: Lemur catta; assembly: GCF_020740605.2. Lineage (NCBI taxonomy): Eukaryota > Metazoa > Chordata > Mammalia > Primates > Lemuridae > Lemur > Lemur catta. The sequence continues at coordinate 82,334,958 of NC_059136.1, read as the reverse complement.
CTCTCAGCCAAAGCATTCCTTTTCAGTACCTCTCTCTCAACCACAATTTCCACGGTTTCACTCATGAACACATAAGAAAAAATATTACATATCCACTCTAAGTAAGCTTTCAGCAAATGACCCAGGGAATTTTCACCCTGGAAGTGGCCTTCTATAAGTCATAAAAATTTAAGTAAATTTTTATCATTAAAACATAACCATCAATATATAGCAAAATGCCCTACATATTAGGTATAGGTGATAAGTTTTGTTGATGAAGATAGCTATGTCCCCGCCGCTCCCACCAAAGTATCGCCATGTATATAAAAAGTACAATGCTATCAGAAAGCTTTTCAACTGACAATTCAAATAAGTGACCATTTTACTGACGGTTGCATGTAGCCAGTTTGGGGATGTAACATTAGCATTTGCATCATCTACCCTTAAAGGTCCCCAAATACAGATACTAATAACCGTAATTTTGCAAGAGGGCACAGCACTAACATATTTCAACAAAGGGACCAGACCGAGATGGGGAGTGGAGCGCAGGGAACGGTTTCTGGTCTAAGGATAGCAAAACCATTTGAGCAGACTGTTTATATTTTGCTTGTACCTACTCAGGGTTGGCTTACAAATCACTCTATTTGTAGCTTTTAAACATCATTAATTTCCTCTCGAAATAAGTTACTCAAATGCCAAGTTTTCCCTTTTTTTATGTAACAGTACCTTGAACACATTTCCACAGAATTTAAAAATTTCAGCTTTATGCACATGATTGCATCTTATTTGTGTGTGTGCCTGCCCTGTATGTCCTCTCTTGCGAGCAATTTCCCTGGGCTGTGTGTATACACTTCCAACCAACCCTGACATCTCCAAAGCGAGAAACAAGGCGGAATTTGGAAGCCAGGCCAAGCTCACAAGGGCGGACGCCTCCTGCCGGTGCCCAGCCCCACTGGGTGGGCCCCCAGGGCTGGGGACGTGCCCACAAGTAGGGTTGCCCCATCTGAATCAGTGCTAACCACCATGGGGAAACAAAAAGAAGACAGATCTGAGGACAAAAAAAAGGGGGGGGGGGAGAGAACTCAAGTTTGGCGTGGGGAAGGGGGTGGACAGGCAGCTGTGGATTCATGCCCTGCTCTTGAGTGGGTGAACCAGAGCGGGAACTGTGAACCTCATTAACGAGACGCTCTAAGGGAAGAACCGTGGTGCCCTCATCTAGACGGCCGATGTCCTTAGCGCCCTATGTGAGGCTCGGCTGGCAGCAAGTGCTCACAGCAGAACGTGTGGTGGGGCCAGGTGACTTCATTCCCTCCCCTCCCCACTCAAAATACTGGGCAAAGCAGAAGCAACACAAATAAAAAGCATAGATCGGTAAGTTCTATAAATGACTTACTTGTAGTGTAGATTTACTCACAGAAGAATGTCTAAAGTAAAATGAGCCGTAGGAATAGATGAGTTTTAATGAATTTTTGGAGATCAAATTTAAAGATTAATTTTCAATGTCAAGGGAGGAGATGGAAAATATAGAAGGTCTGAACACTTTATTTGGTAACCAGCCTTAAATTAATAGTTTTTTAAAATTTCTGCATGTTTCCAACACTCACATGAAATTAAAATTCTTGAGCATCTCACTCTCAATTATGAAACTGTTCAACATAAATCACAAAAACTGAAAATGACACAAGTAAACTCTCAGGCTGTATTTGATGGTAATTACAGTCATTGAGAACAAACCAGTTTCTACCAGATGTTGGGGGTTGTGAAAGGAGGAGACTGAAAATAAAGTTTCAATTTGTCCATTCTTCTTATCTATAAAAACACAATAGCCTTGCTTTCACTGTGACGGTACATCCTCCCTCACATCCTTGGATACCACCTTGCATGAGCTAGGCAGTAGAGAAAAGAGTTACAACCACAAGATTAGTAAATTTTATTTTTTAAAAGTACCAATGTTCTGGGAGGAGTGAACAATGCCAGTAAAATCCTTGGCATAATGACTACAAAAATAAAATGTTAAACCTCAACACAATTCAAAAATGCACTCTTTCATGGAATTCATTGATATAACTTATAAGGTAACAAAGCTGTTGCTCCAAATGCAGCCTCATAACATTAAAGCTAGTTAATCATCCAAAATTCATGTAAACGATAATATGCATTTTATCTTTTATCAGTACAGGCCATCTTCCAAACAAGGCCTGTAAAACTGTCAGATGTATTATATGCTGCACAAATTCAGTTAAAGAATAAATAAGGCTAATGCTGCGGAACTCCAAACATAATAAAGTGATTAAATATTAGATCTCTATATTGCTAGCTCCAAGAAATACTTTAAAGTTAGGCCCTCTCTGAAATTCCTTACTTTGAGATGATATTTACAAAGAAATTCCAAGCTAGAAATAACATAGAAAGAGCTGCTGAAACAACTTCCCTTACTAATGTCTACACGAGGAAGACCCGCCTGATAAATCATCTAGCTCTTGATAAGAGACCGGAAAGGCTTCTACAGCTTCCAAGGCCTCCAGGTTCCTTCTGAACTCTCTTTACAAGAGATACGTGAAATTGTTGTGTAATATGTCATCTGATTCTTCATAAACGTTTTAAGACCAAGAAATGCTCAAGCAATATTAAAAGCACACATAAATCCTCACTTCAATACTTTTCCATTTCTGTTCTACTAAACTATGAAAGGATATCTTTTAGAGCCCACCAGTGCTCAGAAACTCACCTCAACAGCTAAAGCTTCATTCACTATTTCTTTATCACAAATGAAAACAGTTGCTCATTCTAAACTAGAAACAGTTTCTCCCTCAAAGTATACCATGTTCCAGGAGAGATCTCTTTATTATATAAAAGCAACATTTCTGAGCCAGAGTCTGATAAGTCTAAGAAAACATAGTATCTAATGCTTAAAAAAACAAAATGTGCTTTTTGGCTGGAGATGCCTGAGAAAGGTAGAAAAGAGAGTGGGCCAAACCTTGAAGTCAGTAAGATGATACAGAAGTAAAGATATCCAGTTGATAGAGGAGGGGAAATACCTCTTTCCAAATAGTGTTAATTGGCCAAAATTACCCAAAACAAACATTATTTTGGCAAGACCCCAACTTTTGGCAACAGTTAAATAAATACTCTATGCAGGAAATATACAGACCACACAAGGATATCTCGCTGATTCATACAAACAAAGAATCATCACAGATACAAATAAAACAGAAGTAGAACTATGTATATTTATTAAATGCAGGGATGAGAGCCCACAGAAAATTAAACTTTTCTTCCCACTGGCAAACAAGTAATACATTTAACACACTGATAGAGGACACTGTACAATATTTCAAAAATTTTTAGCTAGTAAAATTGTATATTTACCCCAAAGTGCCATTACTCTTCATTAGACCATACAGACGCTTTTAACTTCATCTTTACATAACACTATAGTATTGACTGGTTTTCATACAAAATATTAATTTACCTCACATATTACAATCTGTACCTATAGAGTAAGACTTACAAAACTGTACATTAATTCATAGAGTGACAAAAGCTACAAAGTTTTAGAGGACTCCCTTCAAATAAATCCAGAATAGAAGACATCTTATTTATAAACAAATTCTCAGTTCAACCTTACTAGTTTAACGCAACTTACTGTATATTTGGGTGATTTTTTAAAATAACTGCAATAAGAGAGATGCAAACTACTATCATTAGGATATGATTTTTCAATAGTAAAACACTAGACCTTTACAGTTGGGTGCAGGATTACAGAAAAAAACATATCCTAAACTACAACTGTTCTCCAAGTAAAATGGCTTTAGCACCTACCTGCTCTGTTGCTGTATCTTAGTCCACGGAACGGTACTAACAGTGTATAAACAAATGTTTAAGCTAAAAATTCCTTCCTTTTCAATATGCTCTGCTCTTAGATTTACTTTTGTATAATGGCCTTAAAGTGGTATATTAGACAGTAACTAGAAGACATATTCCATTTTCTGACTGAAAGCCAATAATACTCATGAATTTTTTAGCTAAGAGACACTTCAAGATGCCATTGGGAAGACTGTAATAAACACATTAGGCTGCAAATGGGCAGCAGCAGCTCTTTAACACATGCTGCAATAATCAAATAAATGGCTAAATTCATGTTCACTGGTTACACAAATATTTTGCTGTAACATGTCCATCATCTACATCTCTCTTAAAAAAGGGAAAAGCCTCTCAAAGTCTTAGCTTAGCAAAATTCAGTGCAGAATATGTAAGTAGCAGGGAGCTGATCTAAGCCATCATTACCAACAGGGGGAAAACGTCTGACATCAGTGGCAGACGACGGTTTCCACTTTCTGAATTCTCATAGGCTAGGTTCCTTAACACAGCCAGTCACTGGGCTGCTTCTATAGCCAACGACATCAGCCATTGCTAACGCAGCAAGGAATAGCCAGACTACGTTTTAATAAGACCTCACATGATGAAAACATTGCAGGAAGAAGCAGCACTCCTTGCATAATGTACACTTTTTCTCTCCCATCCAAGTAGTGTACTCAGTCACTTTTTAATATCCTGAAAAGCAGTTTTCACTGAGGGCTTAGCATTGTGAAAAGAAGTTATCAAACCAAGAACTACAACATAGTGTTTGTGTTTGAGTTTTATAACTTGTGCAGATCAAAATTCAATTATCCTTCTTTATTCCGAAACCCATTTTTATTCTTTATGAGATAAAAAAAAAAATAACTTCCTAAATTTATGAGAGAAACTTAACTGGTAAAGGCAAGACAGTCTGCATCTATACACAAGGTGTTTTTATTATCTGAGTTGTAAAAAGTTCTTAAATAGATAAAGGAGAGCCCTCTCCCATAGTATGATATGATTTTTGGTTGTTTTTTAGCTGACATTTATTGAGGACTTATTATGAGTTGGGTATTCTGCACACATTTCCTTGCTTAAAACCTACATTTTGATAACACGTATATATAAATAGTACAGATTACCTAATCTCTCTGACCTGTTTCCATAAGTAATTTGCCTAAGTCACACAGCTAATAGGTGTAATTATAACTATTGTTTATTGAGTACTTAATATTTTGGTAAGCATTTCTTACACACTTCAAAAGTATGAACTCCTTTATTTCCCATAATAGCCTGTGATTATCACCATTTTACAGATGAAGAAATTGAGATACAGAAGAGATAATATAACCTGAACAAGATCACACAGCAAGTTTTACAGCTCATAAGTGAATCCAAACAGATCTCTTACTAATAACCACTGGAATGTGGGTAAAGTTTCCTATACCTTAATACTTTCACTGAACAGAGAAACCTAATAAATTTGTGTATATTACAAAAAGCAGTATATTTTAATTTAACTTAGTAAACAGTGACTATGTGATTTGAAAGTACTTTTCCTTTTGCTATAAATGTAGCAATATCATTGTGAAATGCAAGACACTTCTTTCTGTAAAAAAGTACACACTTTAGAATTATTCATCCATTCACTCAATAAATAATTAATGCTCCAGGCACTGTCGCAGACACTGGAGAAAGCCATGACAGAACAGACAACAGTCTCTCTCCTTCTGAAGCTCATATTCTAGCACAGAAAGGAAATCAAACCTCAGCTAATGCACATTTATTCCCTGAAAACAGAGAAAGTATTATGGTTATTATTGAATTTATTATGAATGTATTAAAAAAGAAACCAGCTAGAAATTCTCTCTGGCATACCAAGAATGCTGAGTTTTACTCAAAACAGTAAAAATCTTTCATATGTTTCAGAAGTCATAATTGGTTAATTTAAAAAATTATAAAGGGTAATTATAGAAAATAATACATACTAGCCTATCAATTTCATTTTAAACATATAAATGAGTTTCACGGTGCCTTTCTTGCATAAACCATACCTATACTTATAATTTATTGTCTGCTATTTTCAATTTTTCTATATTTAAAAGACCTAGAATTTATATACACTTAGATTTCTTAAAAATGCTTATGAAGGTACAGATTTTTATTATTTTTCCCAGTCTATAACAGATGTGTTGCATATACCCATTTGGCAGCAATTTTTGTCCATCTAACTTTAAAGTCTTAGTTTGCATAGAAACAAATGTATTGTTTCAAACTCTTAATCAGTTACATAATATTTAGTTAAATTATGCAATTACAATAACAAGTACAACTGGCCTAAACTCAGAGGCAAGAATCTGGCTCTTTGTAGGCACACGATGTCACTGGAGTTGCCCACCAGCCCAGGGCACACAGAGCGTGGCAGCGTTAGGATGCCATTAGCATTAGGATGCCATCTACAGAGGTGAGTGTACATCATGGGGTTATGCTAGCCTACCGGGCCAATGGAGGTTGATTAAGAAACTCAGAATTAACACAAAGCTAAACTGAGGACAGAGATCATCCAACCATTCAACAAATATAACTGAATACCTATTATTTGTTAAGTACAGTCCTAGGTATTGGGGAATACAGCAATGAACACAACAGACCAAGGTGGTGACTCTCATACTCTGATAGGAAGGAGGGAGAAATAGTAAAACAAAATATTTACTATATCGGATAGTGATTATAGGAATAAAGAAAAATAAGGCAGGATTAGGATAGAGTATAATGTAGGTAGTGTGAGGGGTGCTATTTTACAGAGATGGTCAGGAAAGTCCTCTCTGATGGGTGACATCCAAGCAGAGATCTTTTTATCAGAGTTCTAAGATTCATAATAGAATTTCTTTACTATGCAACCATTAAAGCAAAATGCATGAAAAGTTGCACAATACTGTGCCTATGAGTACATTCTCTGGTGTCAACTCTGGCCTGAAATCCCTGGAACACCACACATTAGTTATGTGACCTGGGGCAAGTTCTTTAATTAACCTCTTTGGACCCTCGTTTCTTCATTTGTAAAACTGGTGAAATAATAATACATACCTTTACAGGCTTACATATGAAATGTAAAGGGCACAGAAGAGTGACTGCCACATACTAAAGAGCTTATTTAATCCGTGTAAGATATTATTATTTCAATTTAATAGCCAGCATGTAAATGTTTATAAAAATAAGCTGATGGTAAAGCTGGAGAGGAAAATTAATTTATAGAAAAAAATAAAAGGTACCAAAATATTAGCAGTCAAATTATTTTGATGGGCACTATGACTGTAATTTGGTTTTTCTATTTTCCAAATTCCCTTTCATTAACACATTAGATTTTAGGGAGTTTACAGTAAGAAAAAAGAAAGAGAGAGAGAGGGAAAGAAAGGGAAGGAGGGAGGGAAGAAAAAAACAAAGGAAAAAGTAATGGAAACAACCTGGCTATGCTGCTGAGAAAAACAAACAAACAAATAAACAAAACCCAAATAAACCATACAGGGATTCTTTCAAATAACCAGCTCTTTGGAATGTAAATTATAAGTGTATAAGTTGTATACATGAATATTTTCAGGAAGCACATTGCATAAAATAAGGTAACCCTACGCTATGCTAAGTGGCACAAAGCCCGCCTGAAGTGAATGAAATGAGAAATCAGATCTCATTTTACTGGAGACTATCGGCAATGAAATTTAAAGAATGAATTATTTCCTCTGGTAAATCAAAGGATATTTCTGTAACAATTTCCAAACTTCCAAAACTACAACTATGCTTATAACTATATTATAACTTACATTTCTCCAAATTTTCCTTAAGTTTTTTAAGAAAGAAGGAAACTCAGTTATTTTAGTTAGACTCATGACTATAGTCTGTGCTCTTTAACTTAAGGGACTGTCTCATATTTTCTCTCCTACTTATGTGACTCTTTCAGAGCAAGAAAAATAACTAAATTTTTTAGCTTTCCAGCAAAAGTTACTAAAATTGCTCTTTCTCCTCAGAAAAATCTTACTTATCCCTCTAGCTCAAATTTCGTCCCCTTTATGAAGGCTTCATAGATTCCACTAGGAAGAATTTAAGGTTCGCTTCTATTTGTTCCAAGTCCATGGTACATTAAAATTAAAACAACACTTCTTTCTAGGCCTCCTGAGCTCCCCATGAGCCACCCCTCTGCCCAGGCAGGCCACAGGGCTGCCTCCCACCCCAGCCTCAGCGTCAGAACTGCCTCCTTCCCTTTCGTCCACAACCACTCACTTAACTCCACTTTCTTGCGAGCTCTTTATCTGCAATCACATGGGAAAAGAAAGTAGAGACCAGACTTTTAAACACGTTGCAGGGAAAAGTGCAGGACCCAAAGTAAGGGCTTGTGGTTTGAGAAGAAATAAGAGCCATCAGTTACAGCCCTTTTTGGCAGTTTTAAATTATGTTTCCTTACTAGGGTAAAATCTGAGTAAGAAGTATTTTTCTGAAATACTCTTTTCATGCTCTGCTCTGTTCTCTACCACACTTCTGCAGAAGTGGAAAATAACAAAGAGGAAAAACCTGCTTTGGGAGGACCTCGGATTCATTTTTTCACTGGACATATTCCTACAAATTTGCTTTTGGTCAGATCATTACAATAACCCTCAGCAGCATTTACTATGAGGCGATGGTTGGCATTCATAAAGAAAACATCAGCTCTGGAGCAACAGACACCCCCCACAAATCCAACTTGGTCTTGTAAAAATAAAATGAATTAAGCATTTTTATTGGCAAATAACATATACCTACAGAATGATTTACTGAGAAATCCTAGAAGTTAGGAAGTTATTTACAAGAATTCGTTACTTCAATGGAGTTTTTAAATTACCCTGGCACCAGAAACTGTGAGCCAAAACACTTAATGTAACCATTTTTCCTCCCTCCAATGCTGGATTTTGGTAATCATTAACACTGACAATACCATAAGTTTCTGACAGATTTCTATTTTAGCTTAAGTTTCAAACTTGGAACACACGAACAGCTGTCAGCAGAAGCATCATCACATTGCTATCACTGGGACTGCAGAGTGGAGACCAATTCCCTGACCCCAGCGACCGAGTTCAGGGAGCCCTCTAGCTGGTGTACCAGCTTTGAGAACAGCACAGAGCAGCTCTGGCAAGCTGCAAATGGAGGGTTTCCCCCCTTTTATAGCTCCAGATGGAGAGTTATTGTGCTTTGTAGAACTAAATTTATCATTAGATTCAAGAATGGTAGCAGCCAAGAGCCTGTAGTCCTAGCTACTGGGGAGAGTGAGGTGGGAGGATCCCTTGGCCAGGAGTTGGAGGCTGCAGTGCACTGGGGTCACTCCTGTGAACAGCCACTCCAGCCTAGGCAGCACAGCGAGACCCTGTCTCTAAAAACAAAAACAAAAACAAAACAACAGAAAAGAATGGTAGTTTCTAATTATCTCTTGGATAGTTAACACACATTTAAACCTAAATGAGCCTGAAGTGTGTTACAAGTAATACTTTAATGAACAAAATAAGGGTAGTCTCGAACAGGCATTACAAAGATGAAAACAAACTCCTCCTCTTTTATAATATGTTGATCTCTACCCTTTTTAAAAAAATTAGTACTAAGATGTTTTTGCACTGAGAAAATAAAGAACAATTGTTTGTAAAAGCTACACTTATGGATAAAGATCTGTGAAATTGCTACACCACCTTATTTAGCTATAACTAGCAAGTAATAAACATGCAATGAAACTTAAAAGAAATTAAGGTAATTGCTTGACACCTCAGAGACAGCTAGCTATATTATATCCCTTCTGTCTGGTACTGAAATCAAAGCGATAATAATTCATTAAGCTGAAACCCAAACCCTGGTTGCAGCAAGGATAGAATGATGTGGAGAAAACTAAGCTAGCTCTCAGAGACACCATGACACAGTATATATGTATTTGTAAGCACAGACATGATTTCTTTAGTTTGGTAGGTTTTTTTCAAGTCAATGTTTCAGAACCAAGAGCAGTGACTATTACACAGTTGGACAATTAAGTTTTATACAAGGTTAAGTTGCTAATTAATGCAGGTCTCCTCCTAGCATTAAAAACATAGCCTAAATTACAGGCTTTTAACTTAAAAATCTATTTGCATTTATTTCCTTCTGATGTTCAATTCAACAGTACTGATAATTAGTGAGTAGCTGCTGAGGGCAAATTACTGTGCTCTTTGGACACTATAATACAGTCACTGAGTTAAGTAAGAGAATTTGATTTCAAGAAATGTAAGATTTAAGGAAAAGATACAAGTATGGAATTAACTAACATGAAAGACAGTATATATGAAAAATACAAAGTACTAATGATGGAAAAATTACATTTTCTTGTGGGGAGAGCTGGCAAAGGTTTTATGAACACCTGAGCTAGGTTTTGAAGAATAGGTAGAATCTTCCAAAGCATATGTGAGACACCTTCGGGGCTCGAAAGTGGTCCAGCTAATAAAGAGTAGGGCCATGCTAGGGCTGCTGGAGTGAGCCCATGTGCTGCCATGGCCAGGGTAGCCCAGGATTTGGGAGTCTGGATCCTTCCCTCCTCGCCCAACCTCTTTCCTCAGGTCGCTGCCAGGCCATGGTTTTGGTGCTAGCTGCACCCTACCTAAGCCGGCACAGCCCCTAGCACTGTGCTTCTCAAAGTGTTATCCTGAAACTGCCAGAAATGCACTCTCTGGCTCTAGATCAGACCTATGGAATGGGCTCTGGGATTGGGGCACAGCCCTTGCTTTGACAAGACCCCTCTGCAATTGTGACGCCCTGCTGAAGTTTAAGAACCACTGCCCTAAATGTTACAGAGAGAAATTTTCTTGCCCCATCAGTGACAGGAATACGATTAACATATGGTGATTATATTCCTCTCTGAGGGAGAAGGAAAGGGACAGATAAAGCAGAGCACATTTTATTCACTGAATTCATTATTTACTGGATATTTAGATAAGCACTTACTTTGTTGAGTCTGAAAACCTTTCTGGCAGTGTGGGGAGGAGACTGAAGACTAGCTAATAGGACACTGCAAAAGGCCACACACTGTATGACTGCATTTACATGAAATGTCCAAAATAAGCAAACCTGTAGAAAGAGAAAGTAGATAGTGGTTGTCACGCGCTGAAGGGAAGGCAAAATAGGGAGTGACTGTTGAGTACAGACAGGGTTTCTTTTTGGGTTGATTAAAATGTTCTGAAATTAGATAATGGTGATGGCTGTACAACCTGTGAATAGACCAAATACCACTGAACTGTACACTGTAACAGCTGAATTTTATGTGATTATCTCAAAAAAGCTATTATTTAAAAGAAAAAAGAAAAAACCAACAGAACCGACAAGCTATTAAGTGTGATAATGATAACCTGGTAAACTTGTGCAACAGATAAATGTATCCGATAGTGTGCAATCATTTAGAAAACACACACTGGGGATTATTATGAGCAAGAAGGACTTCTCTAGTAACATTCATCCCAAGTGAATTTTCCTTATTCTTTTTGCTAGAGAGATTAGAGTAAGAATTTTATTTAAAAGCTTACTTTTTTGCTTAATAAAAGTAATACATGCTCCTCATAGGCAATTTAGGAAATATAAAACCTTTAACTAAAGAATAAAATAGGCCGGCTATGATGGCTCACGTCTGTAATCCCAGCACTTTGGGTGGCTGAGGTGAGAAGACCACTTGAGACAAGAAGTTCGAGACCAGCCTGGACAACTTAGCAAGATCCTGTCTCCACACAAAAATAAAACAAAAATTAGGTGGCCCTGGTGGTATGCAGCTGTATTTCCAGCTACTCAGGAGGCTGAGACAGGAGGATCCCCTGAGCCCAAGAGTTTGATGTTATAATAAGTCATGATGAGGTCATTGCACTCCAGCGAGGCAACAGAGCAAAACCTTAACTCTTTAAAGAAAGAAAGGAAAAATAAATGAAAAGAATAAAATAGCACATATTCTTTTCACCCAGAGAATCACCAGTAACTTTAAAAATATTTTCTGCTCATTATTTTAAAATATTATGTGTGTATACAATTATGCACAAACCCTATGTGTCATTTTATAGCTGCTCTTTTGGTTTTTCCTTAATGTTAACCAGTATAAATTTTCCATGGCATTAAATATGTCTTTATAAAAATGTTTTTAATAAGTCTATATCCCATCATATGAATATACTGTAAGATATTTAACCATTTTCTATAGTGAACTATTTAGATTGTTCCATAAATAACATGGAGGTATAGTGTGGTATAGTGTCTTCTACGTAAATCTTGATCCACATTTCTGATTATCTACCTACAACGGAGTCTTACAAAAGGGTGTGACCACATTTATGTCTATTTATGTATACTGTCAAACTGTTTTCCAAGAAGGCTATATTCATTTACAATCCGCTTAGCAGGGTGTTCGAGTTCCCTTCTGACAATTCACAATAGTGATAGGTACTATGATTTTTTAAATGCTTTGCTAATTTCAAGGTTATGGAGTAAGACTTTTATAATTTAAACTTATTACTAGTAAATTAATATCTTTGAAGTGTTTATCATACCACATTTCTACTCTGATAAACATTAAGTCAGGGGTGCAGCATAGACACATTATGTTGAAGTCAGCTGGGCAGGGGCCCAATACTGTGGTGGAGATCAAAGCAAACTGTGGGTTCCACTGTTGGTTCCCAAATTTTAAAAATACAGATTTTCTGACCCCACCCCAGACCAACTAAAGCAGACTGCCTGGTGGAAGGACCTCAGGGGATCAGCTGATGCCTGCCCGGCACTGACTGGAAGGGAAGCGCAGCATGTAGAACTACCCGGCTGGGCGATAATGGAGAATTAAGAGTCAAGGCTGGTGGAGTAACATCCTGGGTGTTACTAGAATATTGCTCTTTCTTGCCTCTCTTGACAGGCTTCCACTCCCCTGTAGTCCATTCCAGTGGAAGCTGCTGTTCTCAGACAGCAACAGCAGCTAGTCGCCATCACTCCATTACGAAGGTGCCCTGGTAGAAAACTTCCTGCTCCTTTGAAAAGCCTCTCTACACCTGCCATGGAACACCTCTCTCTACCTTCCTGTCTCTGAAGCTTACATGCCACTTAATCTTCTACTTTTACTACAGATTTGGGCATCTGAATAGTTCTTCCTCCCTAGCCCAAATCTGGTCACCATCCTGAGTGCGAATGAGCTAATACTGTCCTCGCAGGTCCTGTTTTTTTCATCTCCATTTTGCTTCAGCCACTGCCTCCTATGATCCTGCCCTGAATCTTGTTATCACCCAAAATTGTCCCCACTTAAATGGTACTTTTTGCCCATAACCTCCTAGCACACGAGCTTTCATACTGTCTTCCTCCACAGTAACAGGTCTTCAGTGCACAAAGAACTCCCGTCCCCTGCCCCTTGTCTCATCTTTCCTTCACTACCTAGCTAGATGCACCCACCCACCCCCAGCCCCTCGGTTCCCTTTCACACCTCTCTTCTCGAAGAATTCACTCTGCAAAACTTCATCCCCAAATCCCTCCAACTGTTTAAAGGGGAAGCTGAGCGCTGGTGGAGAATATCACACAGCTATGGGAAAAATGGCCTCACAGACATTCAAGGTTTCTAAAAGCCTTTACTGGTCTCAGGCCAGCACATTCTTTTTAACTCAACAATTATTTCCAGCTTTTACCACTTTAGCAAATGGCCCTTCAATTTGATTTTCCTCAACTTCCTTTGTCCTGCTTAGAAAGATATCCACCTCTATCAACATCACTTGCAGTGTCTTGGAGGATGCATGATCCTTCTTCCTGTAAATACTGACTGCTTCAAACCCATTCCCTGTTCCCCTCCTCACCTTCTCTGAGGCCCTGCTGCAATAGTTATGGCCTCTCATTTCCATATTTTCAACCCCCTTTTCTCTACTTTAACCTCTAGCACACTCAGGTCATTTCCATCCCCTTAAAAAAAAATCCGTTGAGTCTAAATCCCTCTATAGCTACTATTCAGTTGCACATCTTTCCTCTACATCCAGTCCTGTCCAAAGAGTACAACTCTGTATTCCTTTGCCCCCAAAGACTGGGGACCATATGATTTAGAATTCACACTTATAATATATATATACATTTTAAATTTGAGAAACATAATACATGGCATATACCATATTTCATAACATCCCCAGAGGGGCCTGCAGAAGCATTCTGTAATCAAATTCAGTATCATTTCTGCAGCAAAATGTATGAATATTCACACTAAGTGGGACAAATGAAGATTATAAATCATTTCACATCCATTCCGGTCAGGTTTTACTGCCAAATGAATTAGAAAAATCTTTCCATTTTCAGACTTTGCTGAATTTTGAGATTCAGATAAGGGAATACAGGCCTGTAGACCATTCCTATTCCCTGCCACTCTCTTTGCATCCAAAGCAATTGCATTTCTTCCCATGTCACTCCATTACATCTGCCCCCCCCCAGTCTTCTATGACATTCAAATGCCAAACCTACAGCAATTTTGGCATGTGGAATGTTGTCACCGAACTTTCTGCTGTGTTTGCCACTCATAATTCACCCCCCGGCTCATACTCCCACATGGTCCTTCCCCCAGTCTCTCTATTCAGTGGCTTCCACGGCCCAGCACTCTATAGGTCCTACTCTTAAACCATGTAATTATTCCTTTTCCATCTCTTTTAGGGGATCTTCTCCCTCTTTGGAACTATCCAGGCTTCCATCTCGGCCAATCCTCTCCTCAGTCATCTTGTTTTCAAAATTATTTTTAACAGCTATATTGAGGTCACATGCCACAAAATTCACCCTTTTAATGCATACACTAAAATGTGGTTTTAGTCTACTCACAGAGTTGTGCAGCCATCACCAGATGTAATTCCAAAGCACATTCATCACCCCAAAAGGAATCCCCATATTCATTATGCATTTACTCCATTCTCTCCTCTCCCCAGCCCCTAACCAGTACTAATCTACTTTTTTTGTCTTTATGGATTTGCCTAATCTGGACATTTCATATAAATAGAATCAAATAATATGCAGGGCATTTTATGCCTCACTTGTTTCAATTAGTATAATGTTTTCAAGGTTCAGCAATATTGTTGCAAGTATCTGTATTTTATTCCTTTGTACAGACAAATGTTCCATTGTGTCGATTTATCACATTTTGTTTATCCAGTTATCAGTTGATGGTCATTTGGGTTGTTTCAACTTTTTGGTTATTATGAATAATGCTACTATTGACATTTGTGTACAAGTTTTCCCACAGATACATGCTTTGAATTCTCTTGGATATATAGCTAGGAATAGAACTGGTGAGTCATACAGTAACTCTATGCTTAACTTTTTAAAGAATTATCAATTTGCTTCTCAAAGTGGCTATAGCATTTTATATTCCTACCAGCAATGTAGGAGGGTTCCAATTTTTCTACATCTTCCCCAACCCTTGTTATTTCCCTTTCTTTTTTTTATTATAGCCATCCTACTGAGTATGAAGTGGTGTGTCTCACTGTGGGTTTGATCTGCATTTCCCTAATAATTAATGATATCGAGCATCTTTTCATGTGCCTATTTGGCTATTTGCATATCTTCTTTAGAAAAGTGTCTATTCAAATCCTTTGCCTATTGAAATTGGGTTCTCCAGTGATTCTTAACATGGCTTTTGAGGTTATGAACTGCTCTCAGAATCTGATCAAAGCCAAAAAGTAAAAGCACACACATAAAAATAAGACATACAATTCTCCTAAAAAGAATCACTAACTCACTAAGACCATTTATGGACCTTCTAAGATTAAGCACCCTTGTTCTACACCATAGCTTCTCAACCATGGCTACATATTTAAAAATCACTTGGAGAGCTGTTAAGAAATGTATTACCAGGCCAGGTATGGTGGCTCACACCTGTAATCCTAGCACTCTGGGAGGCTGAGGTGGGAGGGTTGCTTGAGCTCAGGAGTTTGAGACCAGCCTGATTAATAGCAAGAACCTGTTTCTACCAAAAATAGAAAAATCACCCAGGTGTGGTAGTGCACGCCTGTAGTCCCAGCTCCTCAGGAGGTTCAGGCAGGAGGATGGTTTGAGCCCAGGAGTTTGAGGTTGCAGTTAGCTGTGATGACCCCTCTACACGCTAGCTGGGGCAACAGAGTGACACTGTGTCTTCAAAGAAAAAAGAAAGTACATTACCTTATGATCCAGCAATTATACTTCTAGGTTTATGCCCCCAAAAATTGAAACAGAGACCCAAAGAGATATATGTACACACATGTTCAAAGCAGCAGTATTCATAATAGTCAAAAGGTAGAAACAACCCATATGTCCATTAACATATGAATGAATAAACAAAATATATACATACATAAAAGAGATTATTCAGCCTTAAAAATGAATTAAGTACTGATGCACGATAAAACAGGATGAAGCTTGGAAACATCCTAAATGAAACAAGATGTAAAAAGCTACATATTATGATTCCACTTGGTATTTAGAATGGTCAAATTCACAGAGACAGAAAGTAGAATAGAGGTGTCAGGGGCTGAGGGCAGAGGGAGGTGGGAAGTTACTGTTTAATGTGTACAGAATTTCTATTTGGGATGATGAAAAAGTTCTGAAAATGGACAGTGGTGCAGGTTATACAACACTGTTTTTAATGTTATTTTACTGTACACTTATAAATAGTTAAAATGGTAAATTTTATGTATATTTTGCCACAATAAAAATACTGAAAGAAAACAAAAAAACATTTTAAAGAAAGAACCCAGATAACCAGGGCACTACTCTAGACTCATTAAATCAGAAATTTTAGAGGTGTAGTTTGACCCTCAAGTACTTTTCTTAAAACCTTTTCAGGTATTTCTAATGTTCAGCTAGGATTAAGAACTGCCACTTCATAGTAAGTGTCCCGTGGTGGTACCAACTATCCCCAAGGTTTCCCCAAATCTTTCTTTCCAGCCTTCACCTCTCAAAGCTTCCACTGCAAAAATCCAGCCACTGGGTGGCTACTGACAAAATTGAACGCATCCATTTCTTCTCCCCACCCCACAATGCCCCGCCTGCAAGATGTCAGCCCACTGGACATCACCCTTACACTTCCGTGTTCTCCTCATCAAATCATCAATAAGGGGGACCGTGCCTCTCAAATATTCTCAAGTCTCCCCTGTCATCACTCTGCTAATCACTACTGCTTCTGTTTCAGGTCTTCATCATCTCCCACCTGGATTATCCAAAGTAAGTCTCCTTACCACCAGATGATTTCCCTGATTAAAATTCTCTAGTGGACTTCATTCCCTCCAAGAGGAAGCCTGTGCTTCCTCAAATGTAACATGAGGTGTCTGAAGAGCCAGCCCTTGCCTCTGTCTCCAGGCTCACTTCCTGACCTATGTTGCTACACCGTCTTCAGGGGCAGCCCAGCTGCCACAGAACAAACATCGACACTTGCCAAGAGGTTAAAAAAAATGAACTGTATGAAGTTCTAAATAAGGGAAACCAAGATGGTGGTGATTCAGGTGAAAATAACCAGGGGATGTTAGTTGATTGCAAGTTTAACCAAATGACTTGATGATAAAAATAAAATAACAAATTTACTTGTAGACTGCAAGAACAAGAGTAAAATTGAAAATCTGTGATTCAGATAGAAACACGAGATTCCACGTTGCTTCAGAAGACAGAAATGACAGGTTCACTGGGAATTTAGTCAAGGAATAAGCTGGGGTATGTATGAGAGAGAGAGAGAGAGAGAGAGAGAGAGAGAGAGAGAGAGAGAGAGAGAGAGAGAGAGAACTACTTGGGAAGAGAAAACATACGCAGGTGACAAAGTATACCGCATGTATTGAAGGGATATTTCAAGACAAGAAATGCCAGACTGACAAAATGTGCAGTTTGAAAAACAAACAATAATATATTTGGTGTTCAGTAATTATTAAATGTTGGACAATGTACTAGGCAGTGTATTATTTTACTTAATTCTCAGGGCTCTACAGAGCAAATATTGTCCCCCGTTTTACAGAGGACAGAACAGATTCAGAGAAGTTACCTGACCTGTCAAACTCTCAGAGCTCGTAAGCTGTGGGGCAAGGCTTCAGACCAAGTTTACTGCAAATGCCATGCTCTATCCACAATACCTCACATTTTCTAATACAAGCCATTAAATAAATATCTCAAAATATATAACAGGAGAGTTGCCAACAATGATACAAGGAAACGATCTAGGTAAAACATAGTAGAAAAAATGAACATTTCATCCTCAAAGTTTATGGAGCGTCCATCCCCAGAGATCTTCAGTTGTAACATAACAAAAGGAATAAACAGTTTAAGTCAGGATTCCCAGATATGGTCAGCATTACCACATGTAGCTCACTGCTGACCTTCCAGTGTGAAAAGAAACTCCAACAGAGAAACCATGGCCTTTTGAAGCTATGATATGAAGGAATCAGATTTTTTGTTCTTTCCTCTCAGCATTACCAAGGAAGTAGGAGCTATCCCTTTCCCTGAATTTCCTTTTCAGTTATGTCGCTGTGATATGCTTATTTGTGCTTCTGTTCAATTCCAGCACTCAGACTGTTCTCACCACCTCCAGAGACTGACGGCAACCAACAGTGACTGTAGTGCATCACTTGCTTAAACCACAAAATTATACCGAACTTAGGAGGTGTAGATTTTCAGGACAGTGCCAGGTACCCATAAGCTCAACTGCACCCCCATTAACCTGCACTCCAGACCCAAATTCCAGTAAAACACGTCTTATGATAAGTCGGTTAATTTCTCTTACACTAACTAACCTTCTGCCCACACTAACTCCTATGTAAGCAACAACTTCCTGCTTACATCTGTTACCTTGGTTTCCTCTACCTAATCCTAGGTGTCCTGATAACAGTTCCAATCTGTATTAGGAAATTATGTTCCAGAATCTAATTTCAACTGTCTTGAGGTTACCTGGGAGTGGAAAGAATCTAGAGGTGACGGGATATCAGACCAAGTAGGTCAGAAGGGGCCTCAAATGGGTCATTATAGGAATTCTATTTCAACCCTGCAGAAGGAACTAAATATAATTCAACAGTGGTTACATCTGATAAACATACATACCAACTATTATCTAAATAAAAGACTAAACTCTACCAATAGCCAAGCAGACAAATCACACAATTTTAATTGTTCTGCTAATTTTAGTTGTGAAGAAACGTAAGACCCAGGGTCCCCACAGATCTTGGTCAATGTCCCATAGCACCAGACTCTACTGCAACCTGTTCTGAACCAGACAGCCTATGCCACAGCCCTTCCTAAGGACCCACACTCTGCTTTTACCAGGCAGCTTGATCCAGCTCACGGAGAAGACACCCTAACAATACCACGAGACACTGCTCCCCAGTACTTGGCTCAGGTATCCAGTCTATAGGCTCCCAGGGTCTGTAGGGATGGCTTGGCACAAGGGTTCTGTACAAACAAATACAACGGTAATTGGCTGCACCAGTTTCTCAGTCTCCGGAATATATAAGAAAGAACTGTTCAGTGGGAAAAGAGACAAGCGGCTGAAAAGACACACAGAAAGAAATCACAAGATACAGTTACAGTAAGTGAGCCAAAGAAAGTCATGGGGCAGAGAAAAGACAAGCAGCGAGAGTGTGAAGGGCTGGTTAGCTGGCGGGAGAAAACCAGCAGAAGCAGATCAAGAGAGCACCTTTGCCACCATCACCAACAAATACAGAGTGGTTCTCGACCTCTCCTCGCAGTAAATCATCTCTCATGCTCAATTCCTCCAGATTTCAATAGCAAGGCTATCACACAGACACGGAGGCTTTTGATATGGGGAAATTTGTGGCTAACCTTGTCCACCAAAGACAGAAGCCTATTGAGAAAGGCAGTTCTACTTGACTACATCTCCTGACTTGGTCCTGGAGTCGCTGCACCTCCGGATAATAATGGGCTTTGGAGTTATTAATATTTCTTGCTTTCTCCACTTACTAGCTGTGCAACCCTGGGAGAGGTACTTAACCTTTTTCTGAGGCTCAGTTTCCATGTCTGTAATATTTAGAAAATAATATTTACTTTATAAGTTTCTATGAAAAATAAATGAGATAAAATATGAAAGCACATGGCCTGGTATATAGAAATTGCCTCATAAACATTAGCTGCCTTTGTTATTGTCATTACTATCTGAAACACATGGCTTATTGTAGGTACTCTGCATGTAACACTGTTCGGACAAGACAACACGGCCTTCTCATTTCAGCTCTCACGCTATAATACAAGTATCTTTTTGCAGTCTACTTAGGGCTACATTTTTCGCATTTTTGTGCTTCTACTATTTAAAATGGCCCCCAAGCATAATGCTGAAATGCTATCTAGTAATCCTAAATGCTAGAAGTCAGTGATGTGCCTCATGAGAAAATATATATGTTAGACAAGCTTTGTTCAGGCAGGAGTTACAGTGCTGCTGGCTATGAGTTCAATGTTAATGAATCAACAATATATATTAAATAAGGTATCTTTAAACAGAAATGCACATAAAATAAGGTTATATATTGATCAGATGACTAAAATGTCACCAAGGGCCTGCAGGAATCTAACTCTGTATCTCTCTTAGGAGCAATGGCTCAGTATTTGCCAACTAGGTGTTTGCAACAACTTTGCAGAACATAACTCTTGCGCATCACAAGAATCAACTGTAGTATATTATAGGTAGAATATGGGAGTAGGTGGGAATGTTTGGACCATAAAGCTGGAAGGGTAGGCCCAGAAAATGAAAGAGGCTTTTATGTCCTACTAAGGAATATGTGGTCTTCAAATTGCTTCTAATCTCTGGTTACTGATTCCAAGACCATGGGTTTAGGAAGGGTCTACTCCTTCCTGCTCCTTACTGTATCCCTTGTGTCCAGCCCAGATGTGTCGTCTACAAGACAAACCACTATTTAAAGCCTTCTCCCATTATACAGGCTGCCCTCTCTGCTCAGAGCAGCATGGAGGACAGACCACTGATGGTCTAGAAGCCACATTAAAAGTCAAAAGAAATGGGTGAAATGAAATTGAGGAATACATTTTATTGAACACAATATGGTCAAGATATTATCATTGCAACATGTAATCAATATTTTAAAAATTATTAATGAGATATATTACATTCTTTTTTCCATACTGTCTTCAAAATGTGGGTATATTTTGCACTTAATTCAAACTAGCCACATTTCAAACGCTCAGAAGCCACTGTGGCTCGTGGCTACTATATTGGGCGGTGAAGGGCTACCTCCTCTTTGCCTGGTGATCACTGTCCCAGCGTTAGCTTAAGAATCAGCTGCATGATCATTCTCTCTGCTAAGTGTTCCCTCATCAATCCTCACTTTCAGAGAGAGTCAGTTACTTTTCTCCAGGTCTAGTGAAGCACCTGACAAAAATCTTACAACAAACAGCTGTTGAATAAATGAGCAAGAGGATTTAAGTGTAAAAATGAAATTGGTTATTTTTGCATTTTAGAAATAAACCAACACATAAAAGGCTACATTAAGGGGGACCAAAGGTAAGTGATAAAGATATATCCATACTCTACTTTCTCACTCATTCCCCCAAGGCTCCAATAACAAGGATTTAGTGGAGTGAAACCTTGCCTACCATGAACACTGACTGGAAAGAGTGACATCACCTGGGGCAAACAGGCCATAAGCCATTAACATTTGACGAGAGACAAGGGCTCCCCCTCTGAAAGACCAGGTAGACAAGCACCCCTCTCTAGAAAACGTGCATGGATATAAAATGCTCTACAACAAATCTTAAGTCAGTTGTTTACATTCCAGGGTTCTCAATGTCTGAAAACAGGATCTCAATTTGGAGTCTCTGTGGTTTTTATACCTGAATTCTCCATCATAGCAATGTAGTGAGTACAGGACTTTGGAAGCAGCCAAGCCTGCATTTGCCAAGAAAAGGCGGAAGAAGCTAAGTAAGAAAATATGTAACACACACCTTTCAGATCCCACCACTACAGAACTTCTCCCTAACCCATGGCAATTTATAGTCTATCTCTCATAACAATCTCTGCAATCCCATCTAAATGTTCTCACCCATATCTCCCCTTCCTCTAAAGCAGATTTCTGAATTAGCTGGGAGTTAAAATTTCATGAATATGTTTCTTTTCAATGCAGACCAAATACCCTTTAAATAATGCTTTACTCTTAACATATTTGAAATAAAACAGAAGTTTACTAAAAGTATACATATTAAAAACCAAAAATCACTTCAACCTTAATAAAGTTTTCTCCTTGTCCCTATGTTCATCCAACTCCAACCTAGCACCACTGAACTTGTCATACATAGTAACTGAGAGCCTAGACTCTGGAGGTAAACTATGAGTCTGAATCCTGCTCTACTACTTAGTAGCTGTGTGAGCTTGAACAAGCTACTCTACTTCTCTGTGTCTCCCTTTCCTCAATTGTAAAATAGGCATGAGATAGCACAACCAGTGTTATTGTGAGAACTAAATGAATTAATATATATAAGATCCATAGAACAGTACCTGGCATAGAAGTTCTACATAAAAGCAGGCTTTAAGGTTAAGAAAACTATTGTCCAATTGTTATGCTAAAGTCATTTTCCTCATGAAAAGAGAGGAAAAAGCAAAAGCAAAGCCCACAAAATGTTATATTTAATAAGTATATGCAAAGGCTGGGCATAGTGGCTCACGCCTGTAGTCCCAGCTACTTCAGAGGCTGAGGCAGGAGAATGGCTTGAGCCCAGGAGTTGGAGGTTGAAGCGAGCTATGATGTCGCCACTACACTCCAGCCTGGGCAACACAGCAAGACCCTGTCTCCCAAAAAAAAAAAGTATATGTAAAAATGACATATAAAAATAGACACTTTTACATTTAAAACAAGAAAGCAAAATTTGGAAAGGCCAATTAATAAACAATTAAAAATTTCACAGTTCTTGTGATGTTTCAATATCACATTTATCATTCATTTTGATTAGAGTTTTCAGACTTACAGAAACAAAACATATTATTATAAGCCTAATAGCATGCTTTTATGGCCTTTGTTCTAGCCAATTAATGTACTATTATGTTTGATTAGACATCTGAAATGGTGAAACTAAACATTTAGCTTTTATACCTAAACATATTTCTTCAACTTAACTGACTTTTAAAGGAGAAACAATTCAAAGTCAAGATTATAGCATTTGGTGTTTCTTACAAAATCTTTAATGAAATATGAGTAGTAGTAACTATGGTCTCTTTAAAATAAAATAAAGCAAATGCATATTTATGTAATACTATATTAGTGATTCTTACATTACAAGCCATAACCTTGCATGTTAACTATGAACCTGGTGAAAAGAGTCATCGTTACGAAAATATACGTCAGAAAATGCCAAGTCTTACCTCTTAATGTCAAGGACTATAGCACCTGTGAGAAAAATGCATAAGCCAACTGATTCTAAAACTTTCTCACCATTTCTGAATGATAATTTTTAGAATAAATCCTGTAAGAAGTGCTGTGGAAAAAGTTGCTGGCTGTTGCACAAACATTTTCACTTCATGAATTTTATATCCCCTTGGCTTCAGGAGAATTAAACTATCTCTAAAATATAACCCAGTACTTTAATCCTGCCTAAACCTTCACAAACATTTATTTTCTCAAAAAACAAAAAGGTCCTATGAACATATTTCACTGAGTTTTACAACACAGGGTCACCTTCAATTCCACCTCTTCCTACCCTATCTTTGCTACAAATTAAAAATTGCTCCAAGAAACAAACCCCCTTTGCTTGACAAGATCAGACCTGATTATAATATTTGTGGTTAATTATTGTGGTTGGAATTCTGAAGTGCAGCAAGATTTGCAAACTAGTCATCTGGCTTGTTTAGACACTACCTTGACATCAAAACTTGTATCTTTTAACTCTGATTGTGGTGCTTCCCCACACAAACCTCTAAAAGTAAATAAAGCCTTTTTGAGATAACACAATATATTAATCCAATTCTGAAAATACTTTAAAATTTTTAAAGGACTGATATTTTATGTCCTAGAAGAAAAACAACACTATGAGGAACAAAAACCATTCTAGTTTTAGGAGACTATAAATAAATGTATTTCTGTTATAATACAAAGGAAATATGAATTGGCACAAATGCAGACTGGTTAAAACTATAATATCATCCAGACCCGTTCATGTGAAAAGTCATTCACACAGTCATCAGGGAAGTATTCTCTGAATAGTCAGATAAGTTTTATACACAATTCCTTTTAACTATTTAAAATTCCCATCAGATATAGGATAATTACATTTATTAAGGCTGGGTTCCAATGTCAGTTATAAGTTATCTTGTTGGATTAAACATCTTAGTTACCTTTGTTTTCCCATAGTGTTTCATAGAGTATCTTGTAATAATAGTAGGTGCTCAATAAAAACATCTGCAATTATTACAAAATTCTTGGACCATTTGAAGGTTTTTAATAAGGCAACAAAATAAAATTAGAAAGCAAAAACAAAGGAAAGGAAAGAAAGCCCAAACAACCCAGTGTTGAAAATTTTATCATTCAAAATATTTAACATATGATGCTAGTGCCTTTTGGGCTAAAACTAGTATGTAACTGTCTTATAGCCTACTTACCTGAATGTGGGAGAGACTTATACTTTTTTAAAAATCCAGAACGATAAAAGCAACAGTCAATTAACTGCTTATTTGAACCAAGTTGTTTTTGTACGTGGACAGACTAAGCTAAGTTGCCAATGTTGTTTTTCTTTAAAGAAAATCCCATCTAATAAATTTAACGCTTTATTAAACTATATTGTGCTAAGATATGGTTTGTAGATATTATAAGGAGAACCTTCTGCACCTAGCAGTAATTAAAAATTATGTTTGAGTTGCATTCACCATCCTTTATTAGAAAAGATAGCAAGAATTAATTCTTTGTTAAACTAAGACAGATACATATATATAGTATGAATTGCCTGATAGATTTCTTACCTCCTCAATGTCAACTTCAAAAGGGAACTGTATACAGTATAGTTGTTTCAAAATACCTGATTTGGAAACATACACACACTCGAGCATATCTGCTCTAGAAGTTACAGGAAAAACATTAGCAAGTTAATTCTTCAGGTATACATTGTGTAATATTTAACCCTTTTCAGGTAACGCTTATGATTATCTTTCACCAATCTCAGATTTTTAAATACTACACCTTCCAAGGTTAAGAGAAAGGTACAGACTGCCGAGAGAATTAATAGCATTAGCATGAGCAAAAGTGGGCAAGCACAGTCTGAAGATTAACTGAATGTTATTTAGCTTTCCGCATACAGCAGCATAAGGATCAACCAGAGAAAGTTAGGTGCTATACATAATAACAACAACAAAAAAATCACTGAATCAAGGCCTCAGCCAAAAGAGAAAGCTTTATTTATCATCTAATCAAAAATTAAATAATTTCAAATTTACTGCAAAGCTCCCTTTTAAGCTTGGAATTATAAAAGGATAATGAAAAAAAAATGAACATGGAGATACAAATATAAAGCTTATACTCATATTTATTCCTTAATAATTAAGAACTGCATCTTAAAGATTAAGACTCTTGTCCTGAATTTTAGAAAATGCTTACCAAAATAGTTCCTAAAAGCAAGCAGGACGCTGTATTGGCCACACAATGAAACTGCAAGTAATGTTTAAACACTAAACACAAAAGAAATAAGGACCACAGAATCAATTTGGGTCACAATGTATCTGCTTGTTCCTGAGAACATTATCACTGCCTGGTTGTCATGCTCAGTTCTCCCTTCAACAACGCACGCACATCCAATCCACAAGCACACAGAATTCCAAGAACATTACCAAATATTAAGTCAGAGTACTTCTGAAACACACCTTGTAATTGTCCACAGCCTCTGCAGTTCAAATCAGAGCTCAGCAGCTTCTCTTTTTCTTCACCAGTGATGTAAATACAAACACTATACATCACTAATCAAAACAAAATCCCCCACAATTAGCAATAAATTTATTGCCTCAGAGGTAAATCTCCTCTATTAACCCAAATCAACATCACAGTCTTGATGTAAACCTAAGCACATGCTGAGCACCCTGCCGCTTATCTCCTCTATCATTTGTTTCTAACGATAGCTGACAAACTAGCCACACAAATCCTTTTTTAGCTGCTGATCAGACAGATCCCCCTTTGACAATCCAGCATGGTGGAACACTCGAAAATTCTTCCTGCTTCTATTCTATTGCTTGCTCTAAAAACCGGTTTCCTTTTCATTGAGATAATAGCCTTTTCTGCAGTCACATGACTCAGAAGCTACATTAGCCGAGCTTTATGATAATAGACTGAGTAAGCCTCTACCCCCTCCTGCTATTAAGGGGATGTCTTTTTCTTTTCTCTCCCTCCCTCTCCCTCTCTCTCACACTCACACAGTCTCAGACTCAGTCTCTCTCACACACACATACACACGTGCATGCAATGTACACATGCACTCACATATGCATGTCTAAAATTAGTTACTCTTTTTGGAATGCTCATAATAAATACAAAGGTACATCCTAAAATGAAAATACGATTTCTAGATCTGCTGCTAAAAATAACTGTTCAAAACAAACATTCTGATGCACGGTCTTCCTTTCACTAGGCTGCCTCGGCACAGTGGCTGTAAACACTTCCCTATGAACAGGAACACGGAGAAGGACAGTTAGAAGGAAATATGTACTCTCTTGTTCTCTCTTGAGCTTTGCCCCCAGTGATATAAATCTGACAAATCCAGCATGATGAACACTTTGGAGACATTATACCTATCCACACACTGAGAATTAATTCCCTGTATTAGTGAAACATACGTAAGCACACTTTTTAACACCAAAATACACTCTTATTAGGAATATATCTTCATTAAGTAATTTACAATTTGTTCCAAGAACAAAATACTCCCATGGCTAAAGCAATCTTAAAAAATAATAATTAAAAGTCCCTTTGAGTCCAGTCAACTTGATCTATTTCTGATAAACAACCAACTCTCAAAAAACACGTATTTGGAAACACTAGCACAATGCCAGATAGACAGGGGTTGCTCTATAATTTTTTTCAATGTCTCTAGTAACAGGTGGGAGCACTAGACAGAGACAGAAACCGATTGCAGTATGTGCCTACTTCATCTTTAATTATGATTTGTCTCATATTAAAAATCATTTTTAATCCACCAACAAGCAACTATGGGAAGAGTTTAAATGTAGGAGTTCTGGGTAGTCAAAGGTAGAAAAAAAGATGGGGTAAGGAGTTGCCCCAGAAGAAAGCAATGCTGAAGCACAGCACCCAGAATGCTACACCTGATGAAACTAAAAGAAAGGAAGAATCCGTTGATCTGAAGTCAACAGGTTAAACTCCATTTTACATTTCTTGGTTATAACTGGTTTCCGCATCTCAAAAATGCAAAACTAGTAGATTTTTTGTTTAAGATATAATGTTTTACTTTTAATCATGGTAAAATATACATAAGATAAAATTTATCATCTTAAAAATGGTTATTTTTAAGTGTACAGTTCAGTAGTGTTAAGTACATTCACACTGTTGTGCAACAGATATCCTGAACTTTTTCATCTTGCAAAACCGAAACTCTATACCCATTTAAACAACTCCCATTTCCTCCTGGCAACTACCATTCTACTTTCTGTTTCTATGAATCTGGCTATTTTAGATAGCTCTATAAGTGGAACCATATAGTATTTGTCCTTTTGTGTGCAGATATTTTAAGGAATAATTATTTTAATACCAGGAGAACAAGACAGAGTTTTCATCTCACAAAATCGTTTTACATAAACTGCATTATTCATAAGTAAACCAAGCCAAAGTTATGTTCTTTAATACAGAAAAACTAAGAATTGTTATAGCTACAACTAAACAGAAGGGCTACTATCATCATATAAAAATCATTTACATGAAAAACTCTAATTTCTCAGAACTCAAAGAATTTGACAACTTTAATTCCAAAACTCTTAGTTTACTGTAATTATATTAACCACTCAACAAACAAATACCCAGGAAAGGATGGAATGGGTGTTTTTACTAATTCTCTTTAAGTCATTGAAGGAACCAAGGCCACTCTGGAAGACAACACTAACAACTAACAGAGCCTACAATGATCAACGAGGTGTCAGAGAATATAAGTTTCCATGAAGACCTGAGCAACAAAATTCAATTAGAAAACAAAAAGATTTCAGAGGTGAAGAAAACAAACTTAAACATTTAAAATATTAGCATACGGCAACACCTCACAATAAAAAATGCAAAGCACAATTCAGAATTTTTAAGATAACTAAACTAATTGTTAAAGAACCTTTAAAAGTTATAATGATTTTAACAGCCACAAGTATTTTCATTATAGACTTAAAACCTAAAATCAATAAGCAGCCAGGATATCATATGAAATTAATGCAATGACCAGTAGTTTAAAAAAAAAACACACAATTTTTAAAGACTAACATAAAAACTGCAGGGGGTGGTTTGTGAAATCTGTCTACACAAATGTGACCTTTTTTTGCACACAAGGCCATAAAACCTTTGGCGATCTTATAGATCATTTCCACAGAGGGAGTGTGAGGTCAGACACACTCTAACATTAACACCATGTGTCCTTTATTAACTACAATGGCACTTTTACAAATTATTTCTCAGCCAGATCCTGGGCAGCAGCTAAATGCTGTGCATTCCCAGATCAGACCCATCACAGTAAGAAAACGTCTCCTGCCAAATACATCTAAGGAAAATATCTTGATCCACATTCTGTGCTTATACTTCAAGATGTATTGCTGTTAGCAAATCTGTCCCTCTGTCGTATTTTCTGCTGGCATACACAAATTGGTAAAATTGCCTAACACTCCCCGAGTGCAGAAGGTAGCTACAGCAGATTTTATCATCAGCAATTTTAAAGTTTTTTCTTCATTAAGGCAGTAGTGTTTACCAGGGATTTAAACTACATAATGTTTGAAGCTATTTTCTAGCTTCAACATTTTATGCTGGACATTATATATAATTGTGGTTCATTCCTTAATCCAAGAGTCTGATGAGAAGTAAAACAAGGATTTAATACAGCAATGTTTTCATTTTTAAACTGAGGTACAATGTACAATCAGGGCAATACACAGATCGTAAGAGAACCTAAGACTAAAGTTCGAGAGTTGACACAAATCAAAGCACCTATGTATTCCATGCTCCTATCAAGACGTAGAACACTTTCATCACTCTGAAAAGTTCTCTCGTGCTCGTTCGCAGGCAATCTCCACCGTCTCATCCCTGACAACAACCAATATATTGTGATTTTCTATTATCACAGTTAGTTTTACTTTTTCTAGAACTTCAAATAAATGGAATCATACAGTAAGCATTCTTTTGTCCTGGCTCTTTTCAGCACAAAGTTTGGAAATTTATTCATGTTACTGCATACAGGCATCCCTCAGTATCCATGGGGAATTGGTTCCAGGACTTCCTCTGGATACCAAAATCCATGGATGCTGAAGTCCCTGATATAAAATGCTGTATTCTTTGCATAAAACCTATGCATATCCTCTCATATAATTTAAATCATCTCTAGATTATTTGTAATACCTAATAACATATGAATGCTATGTAAATAGATGTTATACTATAATGTTTAGGTAATAATGACAAAGAAAGAAATCTGTACATGTTCAGCACAGATAAAAAAATTTTCCAAGTATTTTCTATCCAAATTTGGTAGAATCTAAAGATTTGGAAATGTTTATTATTAATAATAATTTTTTCCTTTTTATTGCTAAGGATATTCCATTGTATGAAAATGCCACAGTTTATCCATTCTCCTCTTAATGAACATTTGAGTAGTTTCTCATTAGGAGCTTATGATAAATAGAATTCTAAGATGGTTCTGCAAGATTCTCCACCCCCTAGTGTACACAGTTCCCAGGACTGTAAATAAGACAGGTTTCTTATCCCAGTGATTAGTTCATGTTAGATGGCACAACTGGCTTTAAGAGAGGAAGATTATCAGGGTGGGCCTGAGCTAACCATATGACTTTTCTTTGTCAGTGTATCAAAGGCATCAGGCTCCTCAGCATTCGAGCGTAAACACTGAAGGGCAGAGACCATTCATACCTTTTGTCTCTCTGCATCCTCAGTGGCATCTATATCCCAGTGATGCTTCTATATATTATATGGTAAAAATTTACATACTGACATTTCTTTTTCCTTAAAAAGGTGAGTATGTAGCAATATGAAAAAATGCTTTTGAAGAGGCTGCATTATAGAGAGAAAAGAGCGTATCCTTGAAATTAGATTCTTGTGTGAATCCATACGCTAGACACACAACGCCTGAGCAAGTTACTTAACTTCTGAGTCTCACGTTCCTTATCTGTAAAGGGGGAGGGAGGAGCAGGGGAGAATATCTATATTATTATATTGTTATTGTGAAGATTCTATGAATTATAAGTAAAGCAACTAGCCCAGTGGCCTGACATAGAAGGATATCAATTGATAGCTATTATTAGCGCTTAGCTTGACGTTCAGCAAAAAGAAGTGAGAAACAGTATCTGTATATTATAACTGTAAGGAAAGAATGGAAGAGAATATAAAAAATGGTGAGAGGTGGGTTAAGGTGGATGGGACCAAAGGTAATTTTCATTCATACTCCCAAACTTTCAGTAATGTTGTTTTTATCATTTAAAAATATGGCAAAATGGGGCGGGTGCAGTGGCTCACGCCTGTAATCCTAGCAATCTGGGAGGCTGAGGCAGGCGGATGGCTCGAGGTCAGGAGTTCGAGACCAGCCTGAGCAAGAGTGAGACCCCATCTCTACTAAAAATAGAAAGAAATTATCTGGCCAACTAAAAATATATATGGAAAAAATTAGCCGGGCATGGTGGTGCATGCCTGTAGTCCCAGCTACTCAGGAGGCTGAGGCAGTAGGATCGCTTAAGCCGAGGAGTTTGAGGTTGCTGTGAGCTAGGCTGACACCATGGCACTCACTCTAGCCTGGGCAACAAAGTGAGACTCTGTCTCAAAAAAAAAAAAAAAAAAAAAAAAAAGGCAAAATGTTGACAACTTTTCAAACTGAGTGGAGGGTACATAGGAATTTATTATACTGTTGTAAATTTCTATAATACAAACATCAAAAAATAAATTGAGACCACTGTACCAAAAGGTGGCAAATCTTTAATCTACAAAGATTTTTTATACCCTACGACCATGTTTATTCGTATGATTAAGCAGGTTGTTCTAAAGCAAATCAGCCTGCTTTGTTCCCTGTTTCTTTTGCACATGCCCACTCCCCCTTCTGCTTTTCTGCAGCGTTATGATGCAGCATGAGGCCCTCACCAGGACCGACCCGACGTGGCTGCCAGGTCTCGGGCCTCCCAGCCTCCAGAATCATGATCCAAATAAACTTCTTCTTTTATAAATTAAAAAAAAAAAATGAGATAAACTCTGAAGGTGACATGTTTACAAGTTCCAGAGTGTGGACAAACTTTTAAGTCATTTATCATATTAACTGGTAAACCCATTAGCATTATAATTTTGTATTATAGCTCAATATCACATTTTTAAAAACCTGATAAAATGTCATGGAATAATCTATTTGTTAAATATATTTTTTAATGCAATAAGGAATAAGTTTCATAAATAGATAAGATGAAAAGCAATAATGTTATTTTGAATTTGCTGCCTCTATTAGGCACAGATCTGCACAGAATTATGTCACTTGGGCCTCTAACCTCCATCCTCAGAAGGTAAGCCAAGGATAGAGGAAAGGCCTATCTTTAAATATCCTGCTTGTAGATAGCATCCTACTAACATTAACCAGAGATTTTGTTTTCCTGATGTGTAGGAAAATAAGCGTTAGAGAAGGCCCAACTGTGCTAAGCTAGCAGTGAGTGCTATTTTGTTGGGTTATTTCCAATAAAAGGCTTATGCAAACAGCAGTGCATAAATGTCTATGATACTATTGCAGTAGATTATACCCACATAAAAGAGGGCTGAGGAGAAGGACTATAGAGTGCAATCACTTCTAAATACAACTCTGCCAAGTTGCCACTTCATGAAATGAAATAATATACAAATAGCATACTACATTTCCATCTCAGCATCTGTACTTCATCCAAGGATTTCAGAGGTTTCAAACTATTGAGTCAGATTCTTTCCAATTAATGCATATGTAAACCACTCTAAAGTAACTTGCCTTTAAAAGGTGCATTTATTCTTCGAAGCCACTGGTGTACCTACCACTAGCCTAAAACTGCAATTCTTAAGTGACCTGTTAGCCAGAATTAATGAGAACCTTATTTTCTATCGGGGTTTATATCTTATAAACTTTAAGCATCCCAAAATGCCAAAGGCTCAGAGAGATGGTAACATACCACAAGAATTTGATTTTTTTATTAACCCAGCCCTCTGAGGTTGGCATTACTCCCTAACAAGTCTCTTACAGTTTCAGTAACCAACTGGAATTGTAAAATCTTGGGGCCAGAAAGAATGTGAGAGCCATCTAGTCCTGGGACTCTCAAAGTCATCCATTTCAAATTCCCCACTTGGATAACTTCACTGTCTCTAAGTTATTCTTTTCAAGCACGGCAGTTCCCTGGTATCCACAGAAGATTGGTTCCAGCACCCCTGGGAATGCCAAAATCTGTGGCTGCTCAAGTCCCTGATATAAGATGGAATAAATGTTTGCATGTAACATACGCAAATCCTCCTGTATATTTCATGTCTATATTACTTAAACTACCTAACACAATAAGTGCTATGTATACTGTGTTTTTAAAAATTTGTATTATATTTAAAAAAATGTTTCTGATCTGGGATTGGCTGACTTGCAGATACAGAGGCCATGGATAGTGAATTCTGAGTATACCTAGTTTTAGAATCATTTAATCATATTAATTAAAGAGAGAATCCCTGGAACTGCTTTTAAGAAGTCAAAAAGTAACCAGAAGCAGACACTAGACCAATACTACTTCTTTGAAATGTCAGAAAGGATGGAAGTTTTAGGGATGTAACACAAGAGCTCAAATATGTACTGTGACCATGAGGGCAAATGGCATTAGCATACTTTCTTCCCATCCTTAACTCTCACGGGTTAAGCAGATTTGCTCTTCTAACTCTGCTATTCACTGGTTCCCCTATGTATTAACCTCTTCCAAATAGAGCCAAAAGAAAGTGACAACCACACACATTAAAGCATGGGAAGAACCTGGCTCACTGTTCTCACTGTATTATAAAGGACTACCACATAGGGCATTAGCATTAAGGCTTTTATTTTATTTTTGACAAGCTATTTTAACAAAAATCAGACTAAAAATTTTTGCTTATTCACAAATTTGGTCATACAAATAGAATCGTCAAAGACAGAAAAGCTACTCTTTGTGAAGATGCTATATTCTGAGGCAAATAATTAATTATACATCTACTCCAAATTTCCCCGGGTGCCAGAGCCACTTGTGACGAAAGGTGCCAGGGAACATGTGTTTTATGTTTGTCGATAAGATGCATCGTTCACAGTAGATCACGACTTCCTAGCACCCTGGGCCAATTCTGACTCAACTCCAGTCACTTGTCAAATGCTTTTGAAGGAGGTTGACTTCTTTCATCTTCCCTTTACCACCTTCTGCTTTCTCCTCATTCTCTCCCTTCATCTCAAAATTTAGCTAAAATTATTTATCCTTGTTAGGAGGAGGGTAGTAATAATTGCAATCATAGTAGCAAGTGTGGGAAAAAAGGGCAAATATCATTAGCAGAAAAAAGAAATCTTTCCTTAAAGCCCCATTAAGTCACAGAAATCATTTCTAATAATGAAAAATCTTTTTGATACCTAACTTGATGTCTCTTTTTTTTTTAGCTCTAAGTTAATTAATTTCATCCAACAAACATTTATTCAGTAGCAATGTTGTATAAGGCACTAGGTCTCCAGAATAAAATCCCTTCCCCAAAAGGGACCTATAATCAAGGAAGGCAAACAGAGAAGCAGGCAAAACTTATATGATCAGAAATACCATAGCAGAAATGTTGCAGAAATGATAGCTGAGTTAGACAGAATAGTTATGAAGCTTATCAACAATATCAATGAGGAATGATGAAACTACATACCTAACCTTAGAAAGTCAAACTCAGCCCAGAAATAAACCTTCACATATATGGTCAAATGATTTTTCACAAGGGTACCAAGACTATTCCATGGGGAAAGGATACTCTTTTTAACAAATGGTGTTGGGAAAATTGGATATCCCCATGCTAAAAAAATGATGCTGGACCCTTACCTTATATAAACAAGATTTAACTCAAAATGATTCAAAGACTTAAATGTAAGCTCTAAAACTATAAAACTCTTACAAGAAAACAGATGGGGAAAACTTCATGACATTGGATTTGGTTAATGATCTCTTAGATAGGACACCAAAAGCACAGGCAAGAGAAGAAAAATAACTTTGACTTCGTTAAAATTAAAAATTGTTGTGCATGAAAGGACACTATCAACAGAGCCAAAAGGCAAGCCATAGAATGGGAAAAAATATTTGCAAGCCGTACATCTGATAAGGGATTGATATCCAGAACATATTTAAAAATTCCTATAACACAACAACAAAAAACAACGAACCTGGATAAAAAATTGGTTCGATTTGAACAGACATTTCTCCAAAGAAGAAATGGCCAATAAACACATGGAAATATGCTCAACAACACTAATCATTAGAGAAATGTAAATCAAAACCACAAGGTATCACCTCATACCTATAAGGATGGTGACTATAAAAAAATGTAGAGAATAGGCAACTTCTCGGGCCCCTCTCTCTCAGGACCTGTTACTCTAGCCCGGGAGAGCTCCAATAAAGCCTCGTTGCTTACCCCTTTAAAAAAAAAAAATGTAGAAAATAGCAAGCGTTAGATGAGGACGTAGAGAAATTGGAGCCCTTGTGCATTTCTGGTGGCACTATAAAATGTTGCAGCCACTGAGGAACGCAGTCTGACAATTTTTCAGAGAATGCAATCCAGCAATTCCACTTGTAGGTATGTACCAAAAAGAACTGAAAGCAAGGACTTGAATAGATATAAGTATGCAAATTTTCATAGCTGCATTATTCACAACAGCTGAAAGGTGAAAGCAACCCAGCAACCCAAGCATCCACTGACAGATGGATGAGGAAAATGCAGTATATACACACAACAGAATAGTATTAAGCTATGAAAAGGAAGGAAACTTGAGGATCGCTTGAGCCCAGGAGTTCAAAGTTGTAGTGATTTGTGGTCATGCCACTGTACTCCAGCGTGGGTGACAGAATGAGACCCTGTCAAGAAAAGAGAGAAGAAAGAGAAGAGAAGAAAAGGGAAAAGAAAAGAAAAGAAAGAAAAAAGGGGCAGAAGCCAAACGACAATGCACACAGGGGATCCTTTCCTAAGGAATGTCTGCTGTTCTACAATGATTGTACCTCCAAGTCTGTCCCAGCCACCTGCTGTATGTCCAAGGTTTCAAGTGACTCGTGCTAATTTGTCAGTAGTTTGATAAGTAGAATTATGCCAGAATTTATGAGTATGTTTTTGCCAAACTTACAAAATAGAAGATTAGAATCATGTATCAACTACGCAAGAGAAACTCATAAAAAAAACTATGAATAATTTAGATACATAAGTTTTCTCCAGCAAACAATGAAAAGCACATATAGGTAATTCTAAATAAAACTAATAGATGATTCCTAGTTTACTTCTATTTTACTGTGGTATAAGGTAATAAATATATACTAATTCAAAGAAAAAAAATGTAGACACAAAATAAGACTTTGAGCCTCTCAAGGCTGAGCCCTACCATGGAATCCATCAAGTTCAGCACATGCACAACACATCTGCTGTAGTTACCTCCTCTCCCCACGCACAACAGACATTGCTAATTAATCACTTCTAAGCCTGTATGTGGCCTCTCAATTCTCCTCAACACAGCACTCTAGGCAATCACTATAATCAATAGGAGCTGGCACCAGAGATGAAGCCTGCTTGCTCTCCCAGCACCAGGGTGAGAGTGGGGCGAGATACAAGGTGGCCACGAGTCACACACACGGAAGATCCAGTGGAACCTCTGCTCATGGAAAGAAGATCACACTACACATAACAGATTTTGTAGCTTGCTACATGACTGGAAACTGAATCTGTTGATTTGATGCAGCTACCTTTCTTTTCTAAGCCTGTTTTAGACATGAATAAAGATCCAGCCATGTCTTCAGTGACGGAATAAACTCCGTGGTCCTTTTACATATAGAGCTTTTATCCTTGACAGAATAGGGACACAATTAAGGATATGTTCTTGGAGTTTTGTTAGAAAAATGAGTTACT
Source organism: Lemur catta (assembly GCF_020740605.2). Lineage (NCBI taxonomy): Eukaryota > Metazoa > Chordata > Mammalia > Primates > Lemuridae > Lemur > Lemur catta. Next base: position 82,298,854 of record NC_059136.1, on the reverse strand, counting down.
AGTAAAGAAAACCTTCCCCAGCAAGAGGGGAAGGTTTGCAGACTGGCCAGCTATTCACCATCTGTCTCTCCAATTTTCCTACCTCCTCCCAGGCTTCTACTCAAACCACATCCCCAACCATTCCTAGAGACCACCGGACAGAACAGCGGGGAAGGGAAAGGTAGGGGCAGATTTGTGAAAGGCAAAAACATTTCTCAGAGATAAGATCTAAACAGTCTGCCTGCTAGTGGTCGGATCTTGACCAGAATGGGGAACAAAGTGTAGCTTTTTCATTGCTATACATGGAAGATTCGAAACCACAGCTATCTTATCAAGTCAGGTCAAGCCATGAAGGAGTAGTGTTACTGTTTTTGTTGTTTTACTATATTTCCCCCTTACACATGGCAAACTTCATTACAAAAGTACTCCACTCTTTATGAGTAAGTCATCCTACTCAGATTACATCATGTTAAAACCATGTAACAGAGTAAAGAGAAAAAACCAAGCCATTATTTTACTATTACTTTTAATCAAACAAATACCATGTGCCAGGTACTGGTCTAAACTTTTTATTAATATTCACATCTACTTTTCTCACTACAACCCCATGGGGCTGGTACTGTTATTTCTACCAGTTTATACATGAGGAAACGAAGGCACAGAGAAGTCAAGTAAAGGTAGTGAGGAAAAGGGTCAGCATTTGAATTCAAACCGCCTGGTTCAAGAGTTTGTGCTCTCAACCACTACACAGAAAGAAGAAAGGGTGCCGGCACCTGCGGATCTTCCAGTATGCAGGCGTTACACCAGCTAGGTGCTTTGCAGGTGCTATCTCCCCGGTTCCTCCAAATATCAAGGGAGACTGGTTTAATCTTCCCCTTTTAGAGATGGAAAAAACTGAGGCTCAGTGAGGTGACACAGTATAAAGACTGCAAAATGCCAGTTTATTTACTGGGTGTGAACATGGTGCCAGCTACTCTGACATGTGTTATCTCTTTAATCCTCTCAATAGCCCTATGACAGAGGTACCAGTTTTCCCATTTTACAGCTAAGGAAAATGAGGCTTAGAGAGAAGTTTGGTAGTTTAATTAGGGCCAAATTACTAAGAAGAGAAGAAATTCAGACTCAGTGCAGCTGAATCACAAAGCCCTGGTTTTTCCCTTCTGATAATTCTGCAAACAAAACTTTACTTATCAGCTACAATAATAAGGCATTGTTGGGGTTGCAGAATGATTCGGTTCCATTGAATAAGTTTATAGTACATTGAGAGAGAAAGGATGGTTATTCAAATCACTAGAATTTCATTACATTTATTCATCAACTATTCCTTGAGGTCTTTACTATGTGTGAAGCTCTGTTCTAGCTAGGCACTGCATAGCAGTGAACCAATCAGATAAAAATATTCTCCTGACCTAATAATCTAGATACAATAAACAAGATAAAGAAGTAGGCCCAGCATGGTGGCTCACACCTATAATCCTAGCACTCTGGCGGGCCAAGGCAGGAGGATTGCTTGAGATCAGGAGTTCAAGACCAGCCTGAGCAAGAGTGAGACCCTCAACTTTACCAAAAATGGCACGTGCCTATAGTTTCAGGAAGTACTCAGGAAGCTAAGGCAGGAGGATTGCTTGAGGCCAGGAGTTTGAGGCTGAAGTGAGCTATGATGATGCCACTGCACTCTAGTCAGGTGACAAAGCGAGATCCTGTCTCAAAAAAAATAAGTAAAAGATACAGATGTAAGACTGATAAGCACTAAGGAGAAAAAGCAACTGGCAGGAAGATCAGAAAAGAGGGCAGGTCGCAGACATTTCAGACAGGGCAGCCAGGACTCTCCTCTTTGTGCTGGACCTTTAGCCACGCAGCGTGCGCCTCCAATCACCATGACAGCCAAAACTGCCCGCCCCTTTCCAAACCACAGTTTCTCACCGTACCCTAAAGCCTTGTACAATCTGGCTTTTATCAGAACACTTTTACAACATTGTCCCTCGGCTTCAATGACAATGCACTATCTTCTCTACCTCCCCAACCTGTGTTGGGTCCACTCCTCTGTCACTGAGTTGCACCTCCCACCCCCCCAAAATTTTTTTTAATTGACAAATAATAATTGTACATATTTTTGGGACACACAGTGATGTTTCAATACCTATAATGTATAGTGATCAGATCAGGGTAATTAGCATATCCACCATCTAAAACATTTATCATTTCTTTGTGTTGGGAATATTCAAAATCCTCCTTATAGCTAGATGAAACTATATATTATTAACTATAGTCATCTACAGTGGAATAGAACACTAGAACTTATTCCTCCTATCTAGCTGTGACTATTGTTCTTCTCACTCCTTCCCTTTGGCTCTATTTGTTATAGCTATAATTTTGTATCCTTTAAACCTATGTCTCCCTTCACCCCATCTTTACCTACCTCTGGTAATGTCTATTCTACTCTCTACTTCTGTGAGATCAACTTTTATAGTTTCCATATATGCACGAGAACATGTGGTATTTATCTTTCTGTGCCTGGCTTATTTGATTTTACATAATGTTCTCTGGCTCATCCATGTTGCTGTGAATGACAGATTTTTGTTTTTCTTTATAGTAAAGTATTAAAGTAGCTAAATAGTATTCCATTGTGTTTATGTACCACATGTCGTTCATCTACCGATGAGCATTTAGGCTGATTCCATACCTTGGCTACTATGAATAGTGTAAACTTAAGAGTGCAGGTAACTCTTTGATATACTGATTTCCTTTCCTTTGGATATATATAAATTAGTAGTGGGATTGCTGGATCATATGGTAGTTCTATTTTTAGTTTGTTAAGGAACCACCATACTGTTTTCCAAAATGGCTTTACTAATTTATATTCCCAGTGTATAAAAGTTCCCTTTTCTCTGCATCCTTTCCATCATTTGTTAGTTTTTTTGTCTTTTTGAAAATAGCCATTCTAACTGGGGTGAGATGATATATCATTGGGGTTTTGATTTGCATTTTGCTGATAATTAAATGTTAAGCATTTTTACCTGTTGGCCATTTGTATGTCTTCTTTTAAGAAATATCTGTTCGGATCATTTACCCATTTTTAATCAGATGTTTATTTCTTTGCTGTTGAGATATTTGAGATCCTTGTATATTCCAGATAATAATCCCCTGTTGGATGAGTAGTTTTAAAATATTTTCTCCCATGCTACAGATTATCTTTTCACTCTGTTGATTATTTCCTTTGCTGTGCAAAATCTTTTTAGTTTGCTACAATCCCATTAGTTTATTTTTGCTTTTGAGGTCTTATTCATAAAATCTTTTCCCAGACCAATGTCCTGAAGTAGCTTTATTCTAGTGGTTTAATCATTTTGGGTCTTACATTTAGGTCTTTGATCCATTTTGAGTTGATTTTTGTATGGGGTAAGAGATGGGGGTCTAGTTTCACTCTTCTCCTTATAGATATCTAGTTTTGTGCCCATATCCAGGGTGCAGAAGACACCCTGGAAGACACACCCCTAGACTGGCCTAGCAGCTATGGGCTGTTGCCCCATGGGCCCCTCCCAGTAGACGTGAACCCAGTTCAGCCCAAAAGCCATGTGATCTCTTCCCTATCTTGAGGAATAGCCCCGTGGGCTGCCCCCAGCGAACATGTCCCCCAGATTTACTGACCACCTGTGTGCCTGAGAAACAGTTCCATAAGCCACTCCTGGAAGGCATGCCCCCAGGCCAGCCCAGCAACCCAGTGTCCCTGCTCCAGGCCACAGTAACAGCCCATGTGGCCCCAACCCCAGTGAGCCAAATGCCAAGTTGGCTGACCCGCCATGTGCATGCACACACTTCTGACCTGGAAAACAGCCTGGAAAGCCCAGCGAGCCCAGCCCTGGCAAAGCTGCACCTCCATCACCACAAACTCTCTCAGCCTAGGCCACAGAGAAGCTTGCAAATGCCGCTAGTTTGGTTTATAGCTAAAGAAACTACTGTGTCCACCTGGAACCAAGGCCAAGGCACCCCACCAAACTGACACCCTGAGACCCATTCATATGAAAAGTCTTTTCCTAGAAACCAATTCCATAAAAGTGGAAGACAGGACTTTTCCATCAGATGCACAGAAATCAAAGTAGGGACATACCAATCACAAAAAAGCAAGGAAAATGATAATTCTCCAGTAACTAACCCCAATCATGAGGAAATATATGAAATGCCAGAAAAAGAATTCAAAATAATAACTTTAAGGAAACTCAATGAGATTCAAGAGAATACAGATAGACAGTTCAACCAAACCAGGAAAACTTCTCATGATTTGAGTGTCAAATTCAACAAAGAGATTGATATCATTAAAAAGAATCAAACAGAAATCCTGGAGGTGAAGAATTCAATGTATGGGCATTTTTAGAATGACATCTTTGCTTCTTCTTCTTGGTATAAAAAGCCACTCCTAAAAAAAAAAAAAAAAAGCCACTCCTTGAAAGCTTATCTGCTGATGCAGCTGCAAAGATCATATCTATGGAAATGAGACCCAATTTAACTTTTAGCTTCAAGATATCACCTTAGCTGTGGTGCCCAACTTTCAACCTCTCATTAAACATCTCTCCCTAGATGTATCCAAAATTGAAGTCCTCCTGAGGAAACCCCTCTTTCTCTATCTATCTCTTAGTTCTCATTTCTTTTTTTTTTTTTTTTTTTTTTGAGACAGAGTCTCACTTTGTTGCCTGGGCTAGAGTGAGTGCCGTGGCGTCAGCCTAGCTCACAGCAACCTCAAACTCCTGGGCTTAAGCAATCCTACTGCCTCAGCCTCCCGAGTAGCTGGGACTACAGGCATGCGCCACCATTCCCAGCTAATTTTTTCTATATATATTTTTAGTTGTCCAGATAATTTTTATTTCTATTTTTAGTAGAGACGGGGTCTCGCTCAGGCTGGTCTCGAACTCCTGACCTCGAGCGATCCACCCGCCTCGGCCTCCCAGAGGGCTAGGATTACAGGCGTGAGCCACCACGCCCGGCCTTAGTTCTCATTTCATCAGTAACCCAGGAAAGTGTCTTTAACTCCTCCCCCCCATCTTCAAACCCAATCAATTTCCGAGATCTTTAGAGTCTACTTTTGCAGTTTCTCTTTATTACATCACCTTCCTTCCAATCCCCCTGGAGTTACTAGGATTTCTTTATCTCTTCAGTATCCCCCTCCAGCCCCAACCAATGACTTCTGCCCAAGCCAACTCTCTCCCTCACTCAATCTATCCTATAATCAGTACCAAATTATTAGTGCCACCGTTACTCTGTGTTTAATGTGGGGATGGACATTACCACAGAGTAGTGATATGAGGATTAAACACGATGATTATATTAACCATCTATCATAATTCTTAACATACAGTAGGAACTCAATAAATGTCATTTCTTTTTCTCTCTTATTCTTACTCTGTGAAATGAAATACGGACCTGTGCAATATACCTAGTTTTACAGGTTTTCCCACCCAATATTTCCCTAGATGTGTGGGTCTGAGTTCTTGTCAACCTGGAGTCCACAGTGTTCTTTCGCTAGGCCTGGCACTTTCCTGCGGATGTATCACAGCTCATGCTTTCCATCTTTCCACTCTGAGTGACTTTTCCCCTTCTGTCCTTTGCCTATCTCAATCTCACTGATCCTCAAAGGTTTGTTATCTCCACAGCCTTCCCTCACCAAGTCTTCCCTAAGCCCTTCATGCACGTGAGATCTTTCTCCTCTTTCACCAGAAACCTTCAGACTACTCGACAACATCTTCTAGTCAATCTATAAATAAGTGCCTGGAAATATATCAAGAAATAGGGACACAAAAGTAGAAAACTACTCTATTCTTGTTATATCAGGGTTATTACTACCTATGTACTAATTTTAGTTGAAGTATATTATAAACATGGAAGCAAACCAGCATGGTGACTGTGAGCTCTTTGATGCCGGAGTCTGCGTATTACTCATCTCTGGGTTCCCTACAGCACTGTGGGACTTATTATGATACCTCGGTACATAATAAAAACTTTAAAATGTGATGGCAGCCATAATAATTTTGTTACATTTCAATAATATTTTATTCTAGAGAATCTTAAAGGATTTCATAGAAAAAGATTAACTATTATTTATAAAATTTTAAATGAAGAAAAATACTATATTGCAATTATGTGCATAAAACTTTACTAAGATTTAAATATATAAATCAAGAAACAGAATTTTGTGTCCTAGACACTGATCCCCAAACTTCAGTCTAAAGAATATATCAAAGCAATGGCTAAATAAGAAGCACACAATAAAATCCTCACTCCTTCTACTATTAATAAATTTTATTACAAACTTCTGTTTTGTTACTAAGGGAAGATCTCTCATTTAAGTCTTCTGACTGGGAATCACTATTACATATATAAACAGAAATTAAAATGACTGAATAGAGAACAAATTCACTGTACTACGTCCCTGATTTGTTGTTAAACATAAGCTTATTAGTCAGAGGGATGAGTCAAATATAAAATGCAAAGAAAATCTGGCAGAAGACAACTCCTCTAACTCATCCCTATATATGCAATACCACTACCAGAAAATTAAGGTAGAACCATAACCCTCCTTACCAAAGTTACCTAAAACAAAACCAAAAAAGGTCAATTATCTAGTAGCTTAGATGTCGTCAATATATGAATGTATGCTTAGAGAGTGGAAATGAGTCTTAACATCTCAAAAGTATTATTTCTTGGCCCTGAAACCTCCAAATTAGTTTTAACTCTAAATCAACAGGGTAGAGTGTAATGAGGCTGAAGGGCCTATTTATGCTTGGTGCTGAGCTAGGCACAAACCTAATCATTTGCTTAAAACATTATAATGAACAAATAAATAGTTTAACTGTTCAACTTCTGTGTTAAGCATAACAAGCACAATTAAACAGTCAACTAAAAAATTACTGAATAGTACACTAATATCCATCTCCTTTTACGATACAACAGGCTGTCATTTTCTTTTCCTTAAAAGCATGACCAATATCATTTATTTTAATAGGAAATCTATTCCTTAAAAAAGACCTTCAAGTGAAGTTTCTAGCTAAAAAGTTATTAACTAAAGATATTTACAAAAAGCTTATCAAAAAATGGAAGAATCACTGTAGTTATTGAACCATGAACTCGTGAGTGAACAAGGCAGATATTTTACTATGAAAGGCTACGCTATCTGGGTCCCTGTTATAGGTGACGATAAAGATAAAACAGCATATTACATAAAAGATGAATCTTCAAAGCTAACCCTGTCCCTTGCTTACTTACATGACAACATGCTTTTACAGAAAAAAATGAAGCAATGACAAAATCTTATGCATGCTCCAGATGAGAGGAAAAAGGTTTGGATATGGTAAATACTGAATACGATGGTAAAACACTGCAGAGAAAATGTGAAATAAAGTTAAATTTTAAAAACTTTGGTACACATAGCAGATATTATGAAATAATTATAGTAAAAGAAATTAGCAAGCACCTCACACTTTTAATACCTTCTAAATATCTGCAAAGGAAAATGAAAGTCTCAGGACTACCTCCCAACTCCTGATGCAAAAGGGAAGGTCAAGCTGGAGGCTGAGTCATGCAACAACTGTTCCTAACATCCTGGATTAGCCAGATTCCCCAGGAAAACATAAAAGGCCTCAGTCACCTACAAAGGCTGCCCCCACAGGTCTATCATAAGCAAATTCTTTGCTGGCCTCCCATAAACAAGGACATGCAAATTGTAACTTTGGGTCTGCAGGCTAAGTCTAGCTCCTGAAACTAAGGCCTGTTTAATTCCACATTAATAATGTTGATTACAAGTTTATCTTCCCAGGTGCAGAACATAGACAAGATCAATCATTCTTCTACCTACCCAGGGATATCTACATAAATGATTCTTCCTTCACTCCCTTTTTCTCTTCAAACCTTCACATTATCTTATACAAAATGTAATTTCCTGGGCCTCACAAGAATGTAACCATATGCCTCACTATCCCCGGCTCCTCCTTTTTCTTTCTGTATGGCCTCTCCCCTTAAATACTGAAGTTCCCAAATTGGGGGAGGGAAGCATCTGTAGTTTGGGTTTTTCCTGGGTGGATCCTCAAACTTCAGCTTAATAAACCTCCATTGATTGAGATCTTTGCCTCAGACACTTATTTTGGGTTGTCATAGCAAAGCTTCATATTAAAGTAATTCTGAGAGCAACTAATATTTACTGAGTGCTTGCATGGTAAGTCCTTAGTGTTAAGCATATTTTATTATCCAGCTCATTTAATAGCAACCTTACGAAGCATGTATTTATATTATACCCCATTTTATAGTAAACATCAGAGCTTGATTTCAAATCCAGAGTCTGACTTAGTTCTTTAACCACTAGGATATATATATAGTGTTAACTTTCATGTAACTTTAATGATCAAGCACGTAGGAAAATTAATATGCCCAATCCTCTGGTCCAACAGGAGTAACCATAGGGATTTTTAAAACCTACACATGTTAAAGTACTTTTACATGGAGGAGAGAGAACAGGCAAAGTAGTCATAATTGGTTCCTGACCAGCAGAAGTCAAGTCAGGGTTACTCTTGCTGCAGTTCCTTGAATCACTGCTCAAGCAAGGGCTTAGCTGAGACAGCTGCAGGAGGGGTCCAAAGGCACAGCACCCATGCTGCCAGGCAAACCTTAGCCTCTCAGTAAGTGGAATATGTAATTTTTAAACATGTTTAGACAAGCTTGGTGGGGGGGGGGGGGGACAAGGGACAGTGAAGACAAGTGCTAAAAAAGAGTGGTGGTAGGCTAGGCGTGGTGGCTCACGCCTGTAATCCTAGCACTTTGGGAGCCCGAGGCGGGTGGATGGTTTGAGCTCAGGAGTTCGAGACCAGCCTGAGCAAGAGCGAGACCCCCCGTCTCTACTAAAAATAGAAAGAAATTAGCTGGACAACTACAAATATATAGAGAAAAAATTAGCCGGGCATGGTGGTGCATGCCTGTAGTCCCAGCTACTCGGGAGGCTGAGGCAAGAGGATTGCTTGAGCCCAGGAGTTTGAGGTTGCTGTGAGCTAGGCTGGTGCCATGGGCACTCACCCAGGCAACAGAGTCAGACTCTGTCTCCAAAAAAAAAAAAAAAGAGTGGTAGTAGATGTAGAGCAGGGAAGGCGGCCTGAGAAGGCTGCTATAATTTCATATAATTTCAGCCTTGATCCAACAGAGATTGTAGTTCATTTATTTTTAGGGAAGTGAAGTACAGTAGTTGCCCCTTATCCTTGGGGGGTGCATTCCAAGACCTCCCCAGTGGATGCCTGAAACCCCAGACAGTATTTATTCCTATATACACTGTTTTTTCATATATATATATATATATATATATATATATATAAGTTTAATTTATAAATTAGGCACAGTAAGAGATTAACAATATCTAATAATAAAACAATATACTGTTCACAATTTCACAAACAGAAGATTTGTTCTTACCGTAGATCTTAGCAACCTCATCATACAATTATTTTTCTTTCCCTATTAAGTCTAGAACTTCCATCTTTTCACTTAGAGGGAGCACTCTATAGCATCTCTTTGGTACATGGGAATTACCAGCATCACTACTCTTGTGTCTTGGGGCCATTATTAAATTAAATAAGGATCATCTGAACACAAGCACTGTGACACCTCAACAAGGAGCTGGCTCCTAAGTGTCTAATGGGCTGGTAGCCCCAACAGCGTGGAGATGCTGGACAAAGGGAGGATTCACGTCCTGGGCCAGACAGAGCAGGACGGTGCATGCAAGATGTCATCATGCTACTCAGAATGGCACGCAATGTAAAACTTGTGAATTGTTTGTTTCTGGAATTTTCCATTTAGTATTTTTAGATCACAACTGACCACGGATAACTGAAGGCATGCATAAGGGGAACAACTGTAGTGAGCAAGCAGCATATTCATTCTCATGTATATACTATGATCCTTTTTCGGAAAAAAAACAAAAGACCTATGTGTGTGCCTCTTACATTTTATAGGACTATTTAAGGTAAGCCTATACTTTCTATTGCTAGTTTTAGCATTTTCCTTTTATTCTAAAAATCAAGGGTCAAATTCTTATTGCTGAACTAAGTCTGCCAACTACACACAAGTCTACCAAGGATTAGCTAAAAGATATTTTAAAATAATTTATTAAAAATAATACAAAGACATATGTAGATATTTATACAGAAGTCAAACTGAACAACTTTTCCAACTTAATCAAAATATATTTATGTTAGCCTTTTTTCTTTTTTATTGGAGACAGGTCTCACTGTGTTGCCCAGTGGCGTGTGCCCAATGTAGCTTTGAACTCCTGGGCTCAAGTGATCCTTCCATCTCAGCCTCCCGAGTAGCTGAGACTACAGGCACAAGCCACTATACCTGGCTATTTTTTTATTTTTTAGTAGAGATGGGGTCTCTCTATGTTGCCCAAGCTGGTCACAAACTCCCGGGCTCAGGCAATCCTCCTGCCTCGGCCTGTCAAAGTGGTGGGATTACATGCATTAGCCACTGTGCCCAGCCATATGTTAATATTTTTAAATAATATAGGGCATATTATCCATTCCTTTACCTTAAAATAAATATGCTCCTAAATGTATGTAAAATTATTTTCACATATCAAACTATGTTCCCACCAAATCACATAATACTGGAGAAATATGATTCCATGAAAAAGAAAAAAAAATCACATTGAATGCATAAGCTAAAGCTTTGAAGGAGAGATCTGACTACATGCCTAAGGAGTGTACTCTCCAACAGGGGCCTGCCAGCCATCAGTTGAGCCCCATTGGCTTAAGTCCATCAATTCTAAAAATCAAAAGCAATCAAAAAATTATCAGAGTACGGCCAGAGAACTACAGATGCCTTGACAGTGACCCGTCTTCACCCTGGACAATTTAAACTCAAGCTACAAAGCAATACAGGCATAAGTTATGATCTTCCCCTGAGACAGCCCATCACTGAGGATCAGGACTGCATAATCAGGATATGGAAACGGTATTTTAAAATTCATCATAAGAAAATTAACAACACTTGATCAATGCTTAATATATATTAGAAGCTAATTCTTTAAATATCTTTCAGATCATTTTAAGTGCCAACAGAGCTGCAACACTTACCAATGGGTCTTCTTATGTGCAACTAAACATTGAGACTCACACAACTATTGTATCACAGGCAACACGTGGCACAAGTCTTCTCAGAAGGACACAGGACAGGAACACGGCTTGCCAGGCCCTGCTCTGCTGAGGAAGTACCTCCACCGACTGGGCATCATCTGTTCACACCACAGTTTCACTCAGGTAGGGGAGACACAGTCACACTGGGTGGGTGCAGGAACTTCCCCCTTAGAAGTTTTTCCATAAAAGCCAGTATCTCTTTCAACAGGTTTGTAAGTAACGCTACCAAGGTCCCCATAAGGGAAATGCTCATTTATGAATCACTGTAACTGGGGAAGCCCAAAGCTAGGGCTCCTGCATCAGGTATGTTTCAGTTACCCTCCCATCCAGATGCAGTTCACTAATCAGGGATCATTTTTGCCACATACAGTATAGCCTAGAATCATACTGATATACATCCTTATCAAGTTACCAAAGGAACAGAGTTACAAAGTTTTAAAATTCTAACCTGAAGTATTTAGAATCAATATCTGTAAATCAATATGAAAAACATAACCCACTAGAAAGATGGGCACAATGTTTTAACAGGTAAATCAGAAGAAGGAGCCAGAATGGCCAATGTATAATCTCAACAGTCATCAGAAAATGCATGATAAAACTACAGTGAAATACCATTTCACCCCCTTAACACTATCAAAAATTAAGTCTTAACAAAAAGTCTTGTAATACCAAATGTTAACTTAGAATACCAAAGTTAACCTAAATTCCAGACTGCAAAGGAAATTAGGAGATTAAATTGACATGATTTAATAAAGCTAGAAATCACACATGCCACAACCGGGCCTAGGAGTATTACCCACTTAGGTAATACCCCAGAAGAGAAACTCTCAGATGTATACAAGTGACATGCACAAAAATCTTCACTGCTGGAATGCTTGTAATTGCAAAGATTAGACTCAATCTAAATGTTGATCAAAAGGAAAATGGATAAATTGTATATATTCATATAAGGAAATATTGTGCATTTCACTGACCTGCAACTACATGGATATTATCTTAAAAAAACATGTTATAGGAAAAAGGCAAGTTGCAGAATAATATAGACAATATCATACTATTCAATAAAGTTTTAAAAACTAGAAAATGGTACCAAATATTATAAATAATTAAATACAAGAAGAGTAAAAGATTCTTTTTTTTAAATAAAGAATGGGTAAAATAAACAACAAATTCTGGACAGCAGTTACCTCTAAGAAAAGAAGAGAAGGGCATAAATAATCCAAAGAAAAGGAGTTTAAAAAGTAAGTGTATTGACTGAATGTTTTCCCCTAATAGTCGTAAGTTCAATTCCTGGGGTCTTTGAGAGGTAATCAGGTTTAGATGAGGTCATGAAGGTGGGGTCCTCATTGCAGCAATTAGTGTCCTCATAAGAGACCAGAAACTTCCCTTTTTCTTTCTCTCCCCACAGCAAAAGGGGCCATCTGCAAGCCAAGAAGAAGGTCCTCACCAGGACCCAGGCTGGCACCCTGATCGTGGACTTGCAGCCTCCAGAACTGTGAGAAATAAATGCCTGTTGTTTAAGCCACAAAATACCAGTCTATAGTATTTTGTTATGACAGCCCAAGGTAAGACAACAGGGCTTCAAAAGCTTATATATGTTACAATATATAAAACTTATATAGTTATTTTTAATTGGCAAAAAATAGCAACTAAAATCCAGATTAAGAGAATGACACATCTTGGTAGTTCTCAATCAGAATACACTAACAAGATGCTGGTTCTCAGATAACTTTAAGACTATTATCCTATTTGTAATTCTATTTTTGAGTACTGAATATCTCTTCTCAAAAACAATCAGAAACCAGGTTTTGACAGACAGACACTCAGTCCATTTGGAATGCCATCCTTACTGTTCTAACTGACACATCAATCGTCACTACTCTCTTCACCTCTGGTCTCTCTCTTCCTCTCCATGTCTCAAATTCACCCTGTGTACCAAGAGCAAATCAGAGACAGGGTCTCACTATGTTGCCCAGGCTGCCCTCAAACTCCTGAGCTCAAGTGATTCTCCCACCTTAGGATCCCAAGTGGCTGTGACTACAGGCACATGCCACTGTGCCTGGCTTCCAGAGCAAATTAGTCTACATAAAATGTCACTTTGGTAATGACACTAGTCAGCTTCCAGAATTTAAATCTTTGATGGCAGACATTGCCTGAAGAATAAAATGAAAACTCTTTAATCTAGTATTTAAAGGTCTCAAAGTCTGGCTCAAATCTGCATTTCCAACCTCTACCTTCCACTACTCTATACAAACGGTTCCCTAAGGCTTAGCTGCTCCATTCAAAGCCCTCTGTAGGTTTTGCTCATTCCCACCATGCTGTGTCTCTTGCCTACAATGCCACCCTCTGCAACACCAATGTTCTCTAGGTATCTAAATTTCAGTTGTCATTCAAAGCCTTGCCGTAAGTCTTATCTCCTCCATAAATCTCTCCCTCACCAAATTCACCCTAATTTAGACTCATTGTTTCACTCAATAAATATTTATTAGATGCCTAGCATGTGACAAGAGACATAATTATTCTGGGGGCACTAACAGAATGCCTATATATAGTACACATGGATTAAATATCACTTTGCTCCTTTTGTTAATGTTATGTCAACCTCAACTACATTATAAGCTTCTTAAAGACAAGGGGTCATTGTATCCTACAGAGCAAGTAACATAGTATTTAGAAAGTGGTCAGGGTTCAATAAATATTCTTTGGTTAAATGAATTTTGAAATGATATTAATATTGTGTAATGTTTTGACCCAACATAATTAATGCCTATCCTGGCAGCTTTGAATAATTACAACATTTTCTTGTGATGTATACATCTATATAACAAGAACAATGGACTTGGAGTCAGAAGGTCTGAGTGGAACTTGGGCTCCACTATATTCTACCTCTGGACATAATATTCTTTCTGTATATTGAGAATATACAGAAAGAATATTCTGTAAAATTCTCATTCTGTAAAATGGGAATATTTACACCAATCTGATAAGACTTGCACAAATGTTATGAGGAATAAGTAAATTATTATTATGAGACATACTTTATTGTGCTAGAAGAGTGCCTAGCACTCATTCATGAATCCAACAGATATTTACTAAGGCTAGTCTCAATAGATGCCAATATCCTCATTTCCTAAAAGAGCTTATAAAAGATCCATTCTCTTTCTGCTAGGTGATAGGAATGCTGCCTTTGACTAAAAGAGTGCCCACAGAAATACTTAACATAAAAATTATTCTATTTCTAAAATGTCTTTATCTCATGAAGTACAAATAGTAAGTATTTAGCCTTGCTAAAACACTAATGAAAATGGTATTCGGAAGACAGAAAAATTAACAGTATCTAATTAGAATAAATATGATCAATAAAATTGTTCTTTTCTTTTTGATATAATCATTTTATATTTGACTTCCTGTTTGAAGAAGGACAGGTGGGAATTCATTAGTGATCAGCTAATGAAACCAGCTGGCCCACCTGGTTTTTCAGAATTATTAACCTCTATTAGGAATCCATGGTGCATCTTTGCTGCTCCTGCTAGATTGAGTTGCCCATATGAGAAGCAGCTACTTTTAAAATCATTTTCTGCAATTTGGAGTCTACCCTGGTGGCCTTCATTTGGAGCTCATATTTTAAACCACTATTTGCTCTCTATCTTCTTTGTCTTAATATACAAGGCCCATCTCTCCCAATCTGCAGTGCCACTAAGCTCTCTCATTGTTTCTCTATTTCAGAGACTTGAGAAACCCACTGCCTATCTCTGAGATCCATCCCAGAAGGCTAATTTCAAGTGCACCATCTATTCCATGTTTTAAGCCTCCTAATAAACCCACTAAATTTATACTCAATCTGGCCATTTTTACATGATGTGGCAACAAGCAGCAATCTGCCCATTTGACATTCAGTTTGTAGGCAAACATTCAGTTACATTAGGCACAGTTTGACTATTTTTCCCTGTATTTTTCTTTCTAGGTCACCTTTTCTACACTACAATGCAAAAAGTAGGTAACTACTATATAATGCTTAAGATTATAGGCTCTGGTGCCAGACTAGTTTAAATCCTGGCCGTACTGATAATTATCTACGTTACCCTAGAAAAATTATTAACCTTTCTGTGCCTCAAGGTTGCTCTACTATGAAAGAACAACTACCATCTCACAGGGTTGTTATTAACATTAAATGTACATGTAAAACAGAACAGCCCCTAACATGGATTCCGTACAAATTCTCTATTTTTAATAGGAAGTAGCACTAGTTACTGGAGAAATAAGCTATAAATATAGTGTCAATGCTTAAACAAACAAGGTTGGGCCAGTATCTTACTGGCGGTTAGTTGGTTCTTTTAAGCTAAAAAAAATTATAAATACAACATTATCAGCTGTCTCCTCAGCTCATCTGTAAGGACAAATATTTATAGATCCCCCCAAGTTTATTATTTTAATATTGAAAGTATGTACTAGAAAAAAATGTAGAAAATGTGGACAACTATAGGGAACAAATCATGCATATTTCCACTGTCTGAAGATACTGTTTAACATTGTGTTATCTTTACTTCCAGGAATTTTATGACAAAAACATAATTTTTAAAATCAGTTTTATAAAATTGAATCCTACCACTTCCACCAAACAGTATCATGAAAGTATCATTCCTTGTTATTTCAGCCTCTGATAACATAATTTTTAATAGCACCATAATTCCAAGTTGAGTTCATATATTTTAAAGCAAATTGGGGCAGGATTTTCTTGTAGCAACGGCAACCATGCCAGAGATTCTCACTTTAACACACAAGCACACTTGCCATAAAAGAATGGTCATTGGGATCTACATTTATGGGGATGTAGACTATTTTCTATAGTACAAGCACTGGCATCTTTCTAGTGTTTAGTACAGCCAAAAACAACTGCAGCAACAAATTAATAAATGCAGGAAGAATAAATATTGAACAAAGTTGTGGCCTCACCTTAAGTGCTAACTTTCATAAAATAGTATTTGCAATTTGTCACAAAGACAAACCAATTAACAACTTACATTCCAATTTAAGGCAAGTCAATCTAAATTTGTCCACAATAAGAAAAATTTATGGATGTACATTTGTTGAAACTTTAACTTTCCATCTATAATCTTAAGGGTGCCTTAGGTTGGTTATTTATTTAAAAAATAAATATACACATATTTACTGAAACCCAACTACTAATTTTGCCAGATTCAACATACAGCACTTTGATTGACTAATAGGAATCAGGGAAATGTTTTGTTTATAAAAACAATTAGGGAGGCAGCACGGTTTCATGAAAAGGGCCACTAAACCGGGAAGGCGAGAACTTGGATTCATGTTCTGGCATGGCCTATAACTATGCAATAGCCAAAAAATCATTTACTAACTCTAGGCTCTAATTTTAAAGTACAGTCTTTGAATTATATGGTTCCTAGGGCCTCTTACAGCTTTAAAGTAAAAATGCTAAGAAATAAAGATGATAATGGTACCATCAACTGGCGTGCAAATCACTGACTGCCATAGCATATGTGACTCTTATTGATGGACATCACGTTCTAACACCTGGAATTAGGTTCAGCCTTGTTCCAAACAGTCTGTGCTTCTTTCTTATATAAATGGACTGGTTTCTTTTAAAGTAAAGAAATTAAAATAAAAAAATCCTACTTCGGTCCTCTCTGACACCCTGGGTTCCCCTATACCTTTTAACAACAAAAACAAAACTGAAATTAAATATTTTGAGTTGCTCTCATTTAAGAAACTTGCTTTTACTTTTCTAGTACACAAGGAAATCTATACTGAGATCTGCCTGATCAACATTGTCTATTCAAATAAGTATGCCTGCATAGTTAATAAAAAGAACACCATATACAATCATGCTTGAATTCATTTATTTTGAACACACCAATGTAAACATTCATTTACAATGAACATAACAATGACCAATTAGCTTAAAAGACAACAATGATGAATTAACTACCTTATATTTAAAATATTTAAAATAGAGTATTGCTTTATATAAGTTTTAAATGCACATTAAATTAGCAACTGAAATTCTATGAATGTACTTCAGAATGCTAATTTTGCTAATTTTTTGTTTGTAATATGCAATAAAGGGAAAGCTATATGTTGAAAATATATTTTGGCTCATTAAAAAAGCAACATAGGCATATGTGCTTTTTTAACATCTTTCTAAAGCAAGGAGGAGCTCTCTTTTTGCCATCTTTCAAATAAACATTCATTTCTGGTCTTGATTATAAGCAAGATATAGTACAATAAAGTGGCATGCTTGTCATGTCTTTCTTTTAGTTAAAAAATAATAAACTCAAAGAAATGGGAACATGGTAAGCACCAGAGTACCAACATGGACACTGAGCTTATTAATTTTTTACATGTTTCAACTGACTAAATGTAGCTATCTATAATGGGTACCCTGCTGTAAATTTAAAATGCTATGCTTATGTGAAGATTGTGTAATAAGCAGTCCCTATCTTTTCTTTTGTGATCACTAATGGGAAAACTGAGAAGTCCTTTCCTCTTTTAAAATTAAATGCTTTAATAGATTAAGACTTTTAGGGGAACAAATACTCAATCTTAAAGTTGTAAATTACTAAAGGCTGTTCTCACTGGACTTCACTATTTAGAAACTATAGTAATTAAATGCTTTCCAGAGCTCAGATGTTAGTGCTTTCAACATCAAAACATAAAATGAGAAGGAATAAGAATCATGTCCGCAGTCTGCTTTGTGAAGCTTTAGGCAAAGAGTGAGCATTAGCACAGTATGGCCAGGTCCTCACCACTACTCAGAGGGGCACAAACAACTTAGCAACTGAGAACGCCCAGATCCATCATTTGCTTCTGATACCCTATACCTACATACTTGCTCACAACCCACCTGTTTGCAAACACAAGCTTATACAGCTTCTACACATTATACTACCAGACTTATTTCCTTTGCTCCTGAATCACACTGCCTCATGAAGAAAGTTCCTAGCTAAAACCCTTCATTGAAATTACTTTCCACACACACACACACACACACACACACACACACACACACACACAAAATGGTATAGTGATCCCAGTATTAATAAATTGAGTAAGAAGACTGAAAAATTGTAGGGATTCTGCACACATCTGTAATTACCAAAGGAAAAGAAATATTCAAAAGTACACATTTATTGTCAACTTATTGCCAACTTATGGGAATTTAGGTATAAGCACTTGAAAAATAAAGTTTCAAAGGCAAAAACTTTTTGTATTTTGGAATGTTTTCAAACTTTGTAGAGTCTGTGGGATCTCTGAAACATCAAGCTTTTTCACTTTTTCTTCTTCCTTCTTTAAACTGCTGTAAACTTTCATCACCAGTATTTTGCTACAGGTACAGACATGGCAAGATGCATTGATTCATCCTAAAAGGAGGGATGTTTACAGAAGTTAAGCCAGATTCATGCAAAGCAAAACACAAGCTTCAACATGAAGCCCTTCCTCAGTAGTGACTGTCTAACATAGCTTTGTGTCTCCTCCACTCTTCCCTTAATTCTTCTCTGTCATTTTTCTGCTTATATTATCATGTGCTTCCAATTTCTTTTCCTTTGATAACAGTAATTTTAAAAGGCTAAAGAAATTCTTTCTGACCACAGATTTAATACAGCAGTCTCTTAACTGGTCTAAAAGCAGAAAATCCTTTCGCTCCACCTCCTAACATCTGTCACAAGAGTCAGATTACAAATCAACCCAAATGAAGGGATCAAGGGGCATGCAAGTGAAGACAGAACAGAGAAAGGAAACACTAGTGGTCATTAGCAGAAACTATAATATAGTCTCTATTCTTTATTTGATACAATTGTATTATACAAAACGACACCTTGCTAGCTACAACTTTAAGCTAAATGTTAATGTTATACTTTCTAATTTCCTAAATATTCTCTTTGAAGATGTAAAATAAGCCCTTTATTTTTCAATTCTGGAAATTTCTTAAACGCTTATAAAGTGTTTATAAGGTAAACACTTATAAAGTATTATAAAGTAATTTAATATTTACAATGAAGAAAACTAACTTTTCATCCCTTTTTTAAAGTCATCTCTACTGCCATCAGAAATATTAACAGTGAAATACATTAATTACAAACCAAACTATACAGTGTATACAGATACTTAGGTTTTTTACTAAGAAAATAACTTTATCTTTGATATTTTACATTTTAAGCAATGATCTGTGCACTGACTTTAATTACTGTACATATAAATCTGCTAAGATTATTTCAGTGGACAAAAAACTAATAAGTACCTATTCATATCCTGCCAAAACACACCTATAATTTTTTAAATGATGATAAGAATAGCCTAAGGCAGTCAGCAGACATCTCAGAAGTCTAAGTCTAAATGGTTTTAACTTATAACTTCATGCCAAAAAAACTTTTGTCAAGAAAACATTTAACTAAAACAACAATGAAAACTTGTATAATGCTGATTTTGGGGGGGGAGGGCGTTAAAAGTGCTTGATGGCTCTCTAATACATATACAAGCACTTGAAAAAGAATTCAGATCCAACTTTACTCCATTAAAATTCTGAAGTTTCCGAAGTGTACAGAGTGTAACCTGATTCTAATTGCTGTGAAGAGACATAGCCGACGATATGCTAAATCTTGCCATCTGTAGGTGCTTTACACAACTCCAGTTTGGGTTTGTTTTTTTTTTTCTTTTAAGTAGGGTCAAAAGTTTACAGTATTTTTTTTTTTTTAACTAATTACCAATCACAAAATTCTTTTACTTTAGGTCATCTTTGAAAACGTCTCTGAACAGTTTTGGTACTACTACCCAATTATAAATCTGCTCAACATTAGCTCTATCACCAAATCCATTTTACATTCATAATGCATTACAGACACAGTCTTTAATGATCAAGCAAATATTTATTTCCTTATTTAGCAAAAGGATTGGTTTTCCCCAAAAATAATTCTCCCAAAGACACTGCTTTTAGGATATAGCAATTATTCTGATTCTAGGACTTATTTACAAAACCACTGCTGGCCTGAAACCCAACAATCCACAAACTATGGGCTGAACAGTATTCATACTCAGGACCTCAATCTCATTGCTACTGGGTGAACTCAACTACTATTCTAGATACTCATTCCACTTTTCTCACCTCTGTGTCCACAACAGAAACACTGATGCACCATCTCCCACAGTTAAGATTCAAGGTGGAGAACTGTCACAGCAAGTTATACTATTTTCAGACCAAACAGATTTACACTACGATTAAATACATTAAAAAGGCTCAATAAAAAAAATTCATATACATCTAATAAAAAGGCATTTTCGCCCAGCCAGCAGATTGAGCTGTAGTTTTGATTTTAAATCAGGAGCTAATTCAAAATTCAAAAACAAGTGCAAATATGCCATTGTCTAAAATCCTCTTATTCTACAGTTTTATTTCTCTCATTTACAGCTATCAAACATTACATGTCAAACTCTATCCTTAATTATTCTCAGGAAATTTCTAGTAAATTGAAGTCATCACCATAAATTCAGCAGGAATGATGGCAAAGCATCTAGGAGTAGAATACAGTCCTTAAAAAGAAATAAGAAAGCACTAATATATAATTGCACTTTTAGCTTATAAAAGAATTGTATTACTAAAAACATTATATGAATTATGTAGTTGGAATCCTATTTTCAACATACAATGGAAATATAATATTTAAAAGAACACTGCTAAGTCCCCTTTAAAACAGAATAATCTTTAGCAGTACAAATGATCAACTCCTACTTCAATTATTTTATATGTAGAAATCTGATATATTAAAATGGGTTAAATCTATGTAGTATTACACTAATTTAAAAAAACAAAAAACAGCTAACCAAAGAAGAACAAGTTCAGCAGAGAAAATATGAAAGAAATTTTAAACTAATGTTTCTAATTAACAAGGGTTTTCACAGAGACGTAAAAGCAAATTTTGCTTTCCTGATTAATTAGAACACCAACACAAAGAACTAAACTCTAATTGACAATTCTTCCAGAAAACTAGGATGGGACATGCTCATTAAACAGCAGAATACGTGTTCTTTAATGAAACAAATTGCACTGAAAATCCTGTGTTCCAGATATACAGATAGATGGTGGTTCTTATGCTTAACAACAACAATTCTGAAAACTGTAAAGGCTGTGTACCTACCTGGTGGTATAGAAATATTTTAGCCAAAAAATAAGATCAATCTGCTTAATATAACACTAAAACTTTCCAAAGAGCTTTTTGTCAACTAAGATGTAAGGTGAAATGTTGACTGAAAAGACCTTTGAAAAGATCTAAAATTATTCCTCTTAAAGAGATTCCCTAATTATCAGAGACATATTTCAATGTTTGCCGTTAACTTTAATGGAAGAATTTCTCAATACACTCAAATACCAGTTTCTTCCTCCAAGATAAAAAGAGGCAGATCATTAATATGAAATGGATATGGCTAAATTAAATGAAAAGAGAGAAAGAAATTAAAAAAAAATTGGGACAGGACCCATAACAGCACTGCAATTAAAAAGATAAGGAAAGGAAATTCTCAGGAAAGAAAAATAAATCCTTCAGTCTCTAAAATGAGGGACTGGTTCTTGAGGGAAAAAAAAAGATTAACATTTAAGAACAGCAAATTGGCCAGGTGCAGTGGCTCACACCTGTAATCCTAGTACTCTGGGAGGCTGAGGCAGGAGGATCACTTGAGGCCAGGAGTTCAAGACCAGCCTAGCAAGAGCAAGACCCTGTCTCTACAAAAAACAGAAAAATTGGGCAGGTGTGGTGGTGTGCCCCTGTGTTGCCAGTTCACAGCTACGCAGGAGGATAAGGCAGGAGGATCCTCTTGGGCCCAGGAGCTGGAGGTTGCAATGAGCTATAATGACGCCACTACACTCTAGCCCAGGCGACTGAGTGAGACTCTGTCTCCAAAAAACAACAACAAAAAGAACAAGCAAGTTGACTAGATTTAAGAAGCAAATTCAAAAATACTGCAGCAAAGATTTCTGAATGCCAAATTTAAAATATAAATATACTTACTAGTCTCAAAACAATTCTCTCAAATTGTGATATATAGACCTTTAAGAAACATGCCTATAAGGCACTTTAAGTTTTCTGATAATTTCTTCATTCTTTTCTTAGCCATTACCTTATATTTTGCTATCTCATTCTGTAAGTAAGATAATTTCAGAGCCAATAACAAATAAAACGTAAATATACTATAGCCAAAATACCTTCCTTGTCTTGAAAAATAATTTCTAAGATTCTCTCTAAGCAGAATCTAGAGGGTTTCTCCACCTTCTGTTTCCCCAGCCCCAACCATGGTCAAGCTCTTTCACTTCTCTTTTCCTCAGTTTCCTCATTTAAAACAGAGACATTTGTTTTTATTTTTTTTCTTGATTGCTTCAGTGAAAATATCAAAACAAAATGAGACAAAGGGCCAAAAATGGTTTACAAATCATTTTTGCAATGAAGTATAAATGACAAATCACTTAACAGTTGACTGATGCTCAATTGTACAATTTCCTTCTGTTTTTCCACACAATAATCTCTTTTCTAACTCTAACCTTAAAAAATTCATAGCTCAAGTGTGAAACTGTTTACTGGTTCTTCTGTAAAGATCTTCAATACACTAAATCTTTCCGTTAAATGAAATTAATCCTGAAATTTTTCTGAAAGACAAAAAAAAAAAACCCTACATTTTGAAATAAAATCTTTTCTAAAATACACTGTCTCTTTACCGTCTTAAATGGTATTCTTTGGTAAAGTTAGGAGTAGTATTAAAGGCTAAAGGTTGAGTAAAAATATTTTACTTTTATACTAACTGTTCCCACAAATGCTATTTTTAGGTCACATCTCTAAGTTATCAATATTTTTATGTGGATTTGTTAATTATGAGGGTTCTTACTGACTGTCATTTCTCTTTTTAAATGAATATATCACAATGTATCCATTCTATTGTTAGACATTTGAACTTTTTTCCAGTTTTCTGCTATTTCATCACTGTCATTTTTTAAAGTATTTCATGTGCCCGATTCCACCGGCCTGCTTTCTGTTTTCTAGACAAATTAAGGGTGACTTTACTCCCATATTCATATTTTTAGAAGAGCTTTATTGAGATACAATTCTCATACCATACAATTCATCCATTTAAAATGTACAATTCAATGGTTTTTAGTATATTCAGAGTTCTGTGACCAACACTACAATCGATTTTAGAACATTTTCAACACTATAAAAAGAAACCTTACATCCATTAGCAGTCACTCTCACCTTCCCCTGCTCCCCGGTCCCAGCCCTGGGCAACCATTAATCTACTTTCTATCTCTATAGAGCTGATGATCCTGGACATTTCATGTAAATGGAATGATACAATTTGTGATCTTTTATGACTGGCTTCTTTCACTAAATACAATGTTTTCGAGGCTCATCCATTTCGTAACATGTATCAGTATGTCATTTCTTTTTATTGCCAAATAATATTCCACTGATGTATATAGCAAATTTTATTTATCTATTCATCAGCTGATGGATGTGTGGATTTTTCTCATCTTGGGGCTATTGTGAATAATGCTGCTATGAATATTCCTGTATTCATATTTCTATCAATGCAGAAAATTTAACTAGTTTTTGGTAATGGGATGATGTAGATCATAGGGAGCCTGGATATTCACAGGAGACAAAGCCAGGTCTTTGTAGGACCTGCAATGACTCCTCCCTCCCTGAGCATTCAATCACTACTTCCTATCAACTTGGTTTAATATCATTCAAATCGACTTCTTTCCCTCATTCTGCCACTACCCCTCAGTTCCCATGGTCCTCTCTTACCTGGATCCCTTCAGCTGTCTACACTTGTCTCAGCTGTCGCTCTTGCCCTCCTCTAGTCCATTCACCCAGTGTGGGATATTCATTCTAAAATACAAGTTTCGGCCGGGCGCGGTGGCTCACGCCTGTAATCCTAGCTCTGGGAGGCCGAGGCGGGTGGATCGCTCGAGGTCAGGAGTTCGAGACCAGCCTGAGCAAGAGTGAGACCCCGTCTCTACTAAAAATAGAAAGAAATTATCTGGCCAACTAAAAATATATATACAAAAAAATTAGCCGGGCATGGTGGCTCATGCCTGTAGTCCCAGCTACTCGGGAGGCTGAGGCAGTAGGATCGCTTAAGCCCAGGAGTCTGAGGTTGCTGTGAGCTAGGCTGATGCCACGGCACTCACTCTAGCCCGGGCAACAAAGTGAGACTCTGTCTCAAAAAATAAAAAATAAAAAAATAAATAAAATAAAATACAAGTTTCATTGTTTCATTTCCCCATATCAATCCTTCAATGGATGCCCATGGCATTCAAGATGAAAGTAAATTGCCTTAGCAAGCAAAAGGCCCTTGGATGATCTCTCCTCAGTAACCCTGACAGTCCTGAACTCTAGCTACTTCTGCTGCATGTATAAAGAATTACCCCAAAAAGGCCCTGCTCTCTCAGCACTGGACCATTGTACGTTCTTCTCTCCCTGCCTGGAAATACACTCGGTGGATGCTTCCTTCTTGCCACAGAACTCCACAATAGTATATACTCCAAGAGAGCAAAATTTGTCTTTTTCCTCATGGCTGGTGGATCTAGTACAATCAGTGACAGAGTGGATTCTCAACATATACTTCTGGCTTTGATTATAGAATGCTACTTATTAGTATACCTGAATAATTTCTGTGAGTAGGAAGGACTTTTCTAGGCTCTGGGCTTGAAAATAAAGCAGGGGAGGAAACACAACAACACACAAACCGTGACCTTGGCTTACCTCTCTACCACAAAAGGAAGCAACCCTCTGCTGGTCCCATGGTTCTTGGTGACTGACATCGATCCTTCCACATAGCTTGTAGTGGGACCTGGACAAGCCAAAACACTTGCTCAAACCCCAGCCCCTTGGCAAGATTGGCCCAGAAATGGGCAGGTAATCCAGCCTGGGCCAGTGAGGGTCATTCCTTTGATTTTTATTAAAGCTATCAGAAAAAAATACCCTTCCAAGGGGATTAGATAAACTGTTAAAATGACATAAGCCAGAGCTGTCGATGACCCTCTCTGCCATCACATAAGGTCCTAATTGAAAAAAGAAGTAGAGACTAAATGAGAGAAGGTCCTGATGACTTCATTTAATTTATTCCATCCAGATGTGCCCAGAGCCAGGTGTAGACTTGGACTTCTCACTTAAATGAGGTAGTAAGTTCCAGCTTTGCTTATACTGCTTTCAGCTGGGCTTCTAACACTTGCAGCCAAAGAGTCCAGGACTATACATCAAAAATCTATTTTCCTGTGTTAGTCTATGATCAGGCATCAAAATAAGAGATGATACCTATCTTTTGAGCATCTGCCATTTTGCATCATCATTTATATAGTTCAAAGCTCAAAGAGTATACCCTAATCTTAGGGATACCTTGGATGATACCTATCTTTTGAGCATCTGCCATTTTGCATCATCATTTATATAGTTCAAAGCTCAAAGAGTATACCCTAATCTTAGGGATACCTTGGTAAGAGTGCAAGCCATTACTTCTAATGCCAGAGTTGGACTCCTGCTATTTCCTCTGCTGGGCCAAACAATGAAGGTAGGTTGCCAGAGCCAGGATAGAATCCTGAGCCCCATCCCCTCTCCCCGCCCCAGAAACTGGGACATTTGAAGCTTTCAACCTATAATGGTTAAGTAGATAAAAGCCAGCACTAGAATTAGACCAACTGAGGGAAGACCACAATTCTGTGTGAATCTATGTTACTTGTTTTCATCCTTAGACACTTCCATTTACCTATACAACTACAAGTAAATAAAACTTCACCAATTTTCTATCAATTTGGTGATGCTGAAGGGTCAGGTCGGGATGTGTAGAATCCTTCCCAATTTCACACAAGATGTAGCAATACTGACCCCTCTACTCAGTACATCACCTGCTTCGCTACAGGTGAAGTAAATGGGATAGAACAGTTTTTCTGAATAAAGCATTGGGAAATGTTATAAAACCGGGTGTTCATCTCATCTAGATTTCTATTCTCAGAGACAGAAAAAGATATTGAAATTAAGACATCATCTGCGTCCTCAGTGACTGGTACAGTAGAGTAGAAAGAACAATGTGACAAAGAACAATCAGAAAACAGGATCTGAGTGTAGCATCTACACTATGCAGCCTTGGAGGTTTTTCCTACCATTTACTTATTCCTCACAGAAATCCACCCTACTCCTTACTACCAAGACTTTTTCCTGAAGAATGGCTTTGTATAACACTGTCGGTGGCTCCTGCTACACGGGATATTAAGAATGTGGGGCCAGTGTGAGCTTGGTGGAGAGAACGCCACATGAGATAGATACTTGCAGAGAAGGAGAAAGAGTAGATACACATATGTATCCTTCTAAGGAAGATGCTAATGATCCAGTCACTAAAATTTAGGAAAACATATATTAGAAATCTCAGGTCTGAAATGCTTTTCTGTAGTTACAGTAACTTAAATCTCTCTCAACTTAGGGAGCATAAGTAGCTGGTAATGGAGAAAAGATTATGCTGTGGCCACTAGTAGGTTGGGGGGAAAGGTAAGTCAAGTACAAGTGGCTAGGGAGCTTTCCCAGAAAAGCCTGTAAACTAGGAAACTCATCACCCCACTGAGTTTTCTTTGACAGCGGCAGCAGTATTTTGAGGGTACAGGTGATATTCTGCTACCTGTACACAATGTGTAATGAGAAAATCAGGGTAACTGGGTACCTCAAACATTTGTCTTTTGTGGTGGGCACTTGTGCCTTTTCTAATGTAAGAC
This sequence comes from Lemur catta, assembly GCF_020740605.2. Lineage (NCBI taxonomy): Eukaryota > Metazoa > Chordata > Mammalia > Primates > Lemuridae > Lemur > Lemur catta. The sequence continues at coordinate 82,271,938 of NC_059136.1, read as the reverse complement.
ACAAAGATCTGAGAACCCGAGCTTAACTTTTTATTTACTACAGCAACTGGCAGAACAACCCATAAAAGAGGTATTAAAAGTCTTTATGTTGTCTACCTAGCAAATATTTTAAAGACTATCCTGTCCAAACGGTATTTTCTGATATTATGTCAAAAGGATAATACAGGTTGAGTATCTCTTATCCAAAATACTTGAGACTAGATGTGTTTCAAGTTTCGGATTTTTTCATATTCTAGAATAATTTATTATATTTACCAGTTGAGCTTCCCAAACATGAAACTCCAAGATCCAAAATGCTCCAGTGACCATTTCCTTTAACTGTCACTTTGTTGCTCAAAAAGTTTCAGATTTTGGAGTATTTCAGATTTGGAATGCTCACCCTGCATTTGTTTCATTTGTCTGGTGATAGTCTGAGGGATTCTTCTTTGCTTTTTTTCCAAATTAACTATAATACATTTAGAAAGAAGAATGTTCAAAAGTATTCCTCTTGAATAAACGAGCAACATTTCCGTCCATTTTAAAAATCACCCTCTCTCCTCCTTACTGGAAGACTGCCAACAATGACACTTCTTGACAAGGCAAAATGCACTAGAACTCTGATGAGAGGAACTGAAGAATACAAATGATCATCCGCTGGAGTCTACAGGCAACGTGCTTAACCACTTTTTATACTTCTTTCTATATTCTCGTCCTTACAATCTCTGAACTGTACTCCCAAAGTAAGAATTTGTGGTAAGCCCTACTTGGGTACAAATTTTCCCTCTTTGCCCCTAAAATGAAGACAGGGTATAAGCTGACAGATGTAAGGAAGTAATCACAAGGGAAACACCTATAAAAGAATACTTAGTAGAAATACATAGTGATTCTCAAGAAAGACACATCCCAGAAGACTGATTTTTCCAGAGCTGGCCATCACTTTTTGAAGGTCTTTAGCTCTGATGATATTCACGTGTTCTCAGAAGGCTGGAAAGGAAACAATAGGGAGAAATCTCAACTGTCCTGTCTACCTTATCCTATCTCCCTTTTGTCTGTCAGCAAACTGCCTGCTCAAATCATTTAAGACAATGTGAAGCTAACTTAAGAGTATCTTTTCGTAAGTGATTGTACATATATGCATGCGTGTGTGTGTCTGTGAGTGTGTGCATTACTGAAGGGAATTTCAACCAATTATTAGGTTGTTACTCAGGAAAGAAGTCTTGACTCTACCCTCTGGCAGCATGAGTTAAGACTTTTTTTTTTTTTTGAGGCAGAATGTCGCTTTGTTGCCCGGGCTAGAGTGAGTGCCGTGGCGTCAGCCTAGCTCACAGCAACCTCAAACTCCTGGGCTCAAGCAATCCTACTGCCTCAGCATCCCGAGTAGCTGGGACTACAGGTATGCGCCACCATGCCCAGCTAATTTTTTCTATGTATATATTTTAGTTGTCCAGATAATTTCTTTCTATTTTTAGTAGAGACAGGGTCTCGCTCAGGCTGGTCTCGAACTCCTGACCTCGAGCGATCCACCCACCTCGGCCTCCCAGAGGGCTAGGATTACAGGTGTGAGCCACCGCGCCCGGCCGAGTTAAGACTTTTAAGGCACAACATGGAGGAAAGGAGGGAGGGGCTGTTGCAGTGTTACCTAAAATATTCAGAAATATAGCGTAACCTATACTAGGAACAGGAATCAGAGATGAGGAACAGAAGCAGATGAGGAAGAGAGGAAGGAGGATGAGAGAGATAAAAATCAGTTCAAAAAATAATTTTCTATTTGCTGTTTAATACTTTATGTAATTATCTTAATACAATAAAATCACATACTAGAAACAGAACAGATATCTTACGAAAGCAGGGAAGTGGAATCTGTACAAGATGATAGGAATCAAGTTGGTATCAGCAATAAAGGGGCCTTGGGCAGGCGATGTGGCTCACGCCTGTAATCCTAGCACTCTGGGAGGCCGAGGCAGGAGGACTGCTTGAGCTCAGGAGTTTGAGACCAGCCTGAACAAGAGTGAGACCTCGTCTCTACTAAAAACAGAAAAAATTCGCCAGGCATGGTAGCGCACGCCTATAGTCCCAGCTACTCGGGAGGCTGAGGCAGGAGGATCACTTGAGGCCAGGAGTGTGAGGTTGCTGTGAGCTAAGCTGACTCCATGGCACTCGCCCAGGCAACAGAGTGAGACTCAGTCTCAAAACAAAAAACAAACAAACAAAAAATATCAAACAACAACAACAAAAAAGAATAAAGGGGACTCAAGGTAGGCTTTCCATCAGATGCTGACTAAAACTGGACCTTCTCTGTACTTTCCATCTGATGTACCTATAAAAAAGGACACACTTATAATATCCTTACATTTGGAATAGTTTTTAAAGCTTCATATTTAACCACCTTTTATACCTCTTCAAATAGAGGTGTTTTTTTAAATAGAGACTAGACCAGATACAATTTATTAAGCTCTAGTAAGAAAATTAAAAATCGACAAGAATTTACTTAGAGCTCTATATGCTCAAGTGTATGAGTTCTTCCCTATCATAGCAGGGAAATTAAAATCCGGCTGGGCTCAGTTTTGAATGCAGTAGCCACCATTCGGTGCCTACATACTCAGGACATTTTCGGCTAACGCTGTAACCAACAGTATTTTCCTATCTTTTGGCACTTGAGTCCCATCAACAAAACATTTCCCTTACTTACGAGTTTCATTTCTGAATATTCATGTTGTAATGATCTAGAATAGATAGTAGGGTTGTAGGCTGCATAGCAAGATAAGCACAAGGCCAAGAGTGCCAAGAGACAGATGGCAATGGGCCCAGTGCCCATTCCCCTTCCCACGCTCTATACCTACTACATTATTTTACATTTGTTCATACATTGCTTTGTAATCCCACTTGTGTAACTTAATGTCTGTTGGCCATTTCTCTCACTATATTGTAAGATGTGGGTAGAATGAAAGCCATATATATTGCTTCTGTTAACCTAAAACATTCCTACTTCACTCTGTGCACAATACATGCTTCAGAAATGAATACAGACTAAAGCAATTAGCTGAGAAATTAAAACAGATTAGGATTTTCACCTCATCAACAAGTTCTATCTGTATCACTAGAGAAGGCCCTGTGTTATAATAGAGAAGAGATTTTGGAAATATACAGTTTTAGGTTCAAATTCCAGAGCTACCTACCTTGCAACATAATCTCTCAGACCCTTAGTGTTTTCACCTATATAGTGGGGACAATTTCTCCCTCCCAGGTTGGTAGTAAGAATATGATTAAATAAAATGTATATTAAGGATTAGAAGAATGTAGGTATGCAAGAACAATTTCCTTCTTAAAACCCCTTTATATTCTAATTTATAAAAATATTTCCACACCTTGTTTTTAAAAGATGTGGTCAAGCCCTTCCTAGAAAATATATGAAACAAACTTTTCAAGAGACTTAACCACCATGAGTTGCAATATAGACTCAAAGTCAAATGGCTACAGCTAGATTTAACTAGTAGTTTAAGATATAGCATGAATTATTGAAATGCTGAAAGCATATTTCATAGTACTAATTAAAACTTTCTTATGTATATGCTTTAAAAACTGCTTTATAAGAAAGGAGGGGAAAAAACTGCCGGCTCTGAAAAAAGTAAATTCTGGATGGTAAGCAATTAAAACCTTTTTGTGTTCATGGTGAATGCTGTTAATTATATCACAAAAACACATAAGCAACCAAAACACTATGCACCAATTCTGTAGAGCAGCTGTAATTTCCCCTATAGGTATTTGAAAAAAAAAAAAAAAAAACTGAGCAAAATCTGAGAGAAAGAATGGCATAGATTTTTTTACATTTTATAAAATATAAAGGCCATGTCTGTTAAGATATGCCTGAGCAACATGGCAAGACCCCATCGCCATAAAAAGTAAAAAAATTAGCCCAGTGTGGTGGCACATGCCTGTAGTCCCAGCTACTCTGGAGGCTGAGACAGGAGGATCACTTGAGCCCAGGAGTTTGAGGTTGCAGTGAGCTATGATGACGCCACTGTGCTCCAGCCTGGGCAACAGAGTGAGACCCTGTCTCAAAAAAAAAAATAAATAAATAAATAGAAACTGTTCAATATAGATTAAGCTTTTCTTTAAGTAATAGAAAAGTTTCTCTAGTTACTCTTAGAATATAATCTTTTCTAAATAAGAACTGAAATTTACTTTTGAGTTGAAGATTTTCTTCTTCTTATGTGTAAGGGTTTCTCATCGTGGGAATTCCAGGAAATTCCTTAAGATTTTTTTTTATTGAGTAAAACTTCTCAAGGTATTTTTCAAGAGAGGAACATGAAAAAGGAAGTGGGCTAGCTCCCCTTTCCATCTTTGGAAACAAAATATGTGAACAGAAAACCTAAACATAAATCCTATAGAATGCATTATCTGTGTAACTGCATTTGAGGCCAAGGAACATCTTAATATCATTTCTGTGATTTTCCTTTATTAATAGCAGATTATCATTTCTGATATAATACACGATTTATCAACTTTATGGACTTCGGTCTTGCTAGTAGCCACAATCATATGGGCCTGCAGACCCTCACTGAAGGGGAAGGAACACACAATGCTAAGCCTTGTTATATCCTTACCTATACTTAAAAAGTCAGTGTGAAACTTTATTTTGAAATTACTAACCTTTTTTTTTTTCTGGCTTCATTGGTCTTTTTGATTGTATGTTTGTTTTCTTAAGAGAACAAAGTTCCACAAACCAAATACTACAAATGCCGGACTGCATTAGAATCCCAATTTGGACTCTAACTAGCTAATTAAATTAGATGCAAGTCACTGGGCAAGTCATTTAACCTCTTGGTGCCTTCATTTCCTCATCTTTAAAATAGGATCATAATAGCAGCTACTACACAGGTTTCAAATGAGGATTACGTGATTAACATTAGAACACTACCTGGCATGATTAAACTAATAGCAGTAATAGGGCTGATGATACTTTGTTTCACATTCATGTCTCCATTGAAATGACATCGTTGATTGGTCTAAAACTACCAAATTTCATCAAATATAAGTGAACTGTATGTTCGATTAAATTGGTGACTTAAATATACATGTCTTTTTTTTTTTTTTTGAGACAGAGTCTCGCTCTGTTGCCCAGGCTACAGTTGAGTGCCATGGCGTCAGCCTAGCTCACAGCAACCTCAAACTCCTGGGCTTAAAAGATCCTACTGCCTCAGCCTCCCGAATATACATGTCTTAATTTGTATTCACATCCTACTTTCTAGGTTTGGGGATAGCGAAATTGATTAATCTTTGGTTAATACAGGAATGTCTGAAATGAAACAAATTTATATGCTTAATGACATATTAAGGCATTATGGTTTTAAGTGCATTTAAGGGGCAGCTGTAATGTTAAAAATGTTCTGTAAATAAAAAATGAAAACCCAAAACATTAACTGATAGGCTCTGTATAATGGAAATTTTTTTTTTTTTTTAGTAGAGATGAGGTCTCACTCTTGCTCAGGCTGGTCTTGAACTCCTGGCTCAAGCAGTCCTCCTGCCTCAGCCTCTTGGAGTGCTAGGATTACAGGTGTGAGCCACCACACCTGGCCGGAAAAAATTTTAATGAAATAGTGTGCTTCTACGCAATTTCCTTTCCTGATTTATACCTTTTGAGCACATTCTTCTGCCAAAGCTCATTTTGTAATATCTGATGGAAATTAGGGAATCGAAACTTTTCTTTTCTAAACTCAGAGTCGTTTTTCCCACTTAACTAATATAGTAGAAGGCACAAAATGTCTTCACAATTGTTATCAATTAATAGCAGATAAGTTGTAAGACATAAAGTTCTGTTTCTATATACACCACAGCCCAGGATGTAAAATTTAAATGCTTTGAAAATAAAGTGGCACAGTCTCAACTTCAAAGGGAATTTATACACTATCAGAATCAGAATACTTCACATTCTGACACCAAGAATTTATCCAAAGTTTAAGCTGATACAACATGTTTAAAGGCCAAGAAAAGAGTCTTGTCAAAAGTAATAGTAAATTAGTAAATGTTTGTTTTCTTTTTCTTTGCTGTCGTTCAAGACATTTGTAAACACTTTAACTTCCTCATGAAACCTCATTGTGGCAATATAAACAAATGATCAAGTATATTATTTTCATAATCAGCCCTCGAAATTCAGTGGGAAACAGGACCCTTGATTAACAAAGACTTCAAAATAATGACTTAATTGAAAGGAACACTGGAGTAGAAATATCACATGAAGCCAAAGACATCAAATTTATTAGAATGATGCCACATATTTTGTATCCCTAACATGTGAAAGGATCAAGAAGATAGCATCTGGCTCTTGGTGTGGCAGTACCATACTCCACAGCGACTTGGAGGCGGCCACTCCAGGCAGAGCGTCTATAAGGACTGTGGCCAGCCCTGCAGCCAGCATTTGGCTCTGGGATTGAACAGCTTTGGTGATGAGCCACGATGATGTATGTGATAGGGGAAGAAAATCAGAATACTAGCAACAGATAAACTGTGCATACATATTATGATTTAAAGCAATATGCTTTAGCACTGAGCATATGAAAAAATAAAAATACATTTAAAAGATAACAGCAGTATTTTACAAAAGGGTATCACTTCATATTTTCAAAACACACTTTAAAGAGAAAGTATAAACCTGACTTTGAGATGTAATAAAATTATTCTGGAGAACAAGTTCAAAGAATTAATTTATGTATCAGTTTATAAAATTCTGTGGGTGTTTTGAAGCAGCAACATTAAACATTTTTTACATGAGAGAAAATTTTAACTATCCTAAAGCATCTAAAACCTAAAGGAAACCTAAAATCTAAATTCTACTGGAATGATAAAACAAAATCTGCTATAAATTGATAAGAGATTCATGAAACCAAACTAATTGGTCTGACAGATGTTTAATTAAGTCAAAGGAATTTTACTTTCTATTTTATTCAAATATATAGCATGAGTAGCCATGATATAGTTTTCAAACTCCATTTTATAATCCAGGAAACAGAAATTATTTTTTGGACTATAACAAAAGTGTAATATAAAAGGAAGAATTAGTAATCTAGATAAAATAGCTTTTTTATGTCAAAGAATTGAAAGAAACTAACAGATCAATTGTTTTCTTTAGCCACTACTCTCTATTCTATCAATAGTTTAAGTCATCAATTCAATATTTATGGCATAGTTGTTTCTTTTAAAGATATTCTTTTATAGTTTAGGTACAGATTTAAAAGTCTCAGTACTCATGTACAGAGCTGATAGGTCTTTTACAAGCTCCACTACTCATCTGCCACTAAAGCCTACCCAGGCCTATCACACCCATGCTTTTCCAGACCTTGTCACTTCTCAAGGAGGGATGATAAAACTTTGCTAGGATTTTGGGGATACTGATAGGTAACAAATTTCCAGTCATTTAGGTTATGACTATAAAATCTTAAGTATCCCGTTTCTACTTATGAAAGTTATGTAACTGGCACCAAACGGGCCAAAACTGTTGGTCTAAAGAAAAGGAATTCCTCAAATTAATCCATTCTGCTTTTCCAAAAAGTACTGAAGACAAACAATTCTGAAGACAATGGCACCACAAAAGCAACCTTACATGGAGGCATGTAGTTAAGAGATCCTCCAAAATTGGACTACATACATTTAAACTGTATGTTGACTTCTACTTGGCCATTATTACATGCTACATACTTCTTTTTCTTTCTTTCTTTCTGTCTTTTTTTTTTTTTTTTTTTAAGACATCAGGTCTCAGTATGCTGCCCAGGCTGGAATGTAGTGGCTATTCACAGATGGAATCATCGTGCACTATAGCTCTGAACTCCTGGGCTCAAGCAATCCTCTTGCCCTCGGCCTCCCAAGTAGCTGGGCCTGCAGGTGCATGCCACCATGCCTGACTAAATGCTACATACTTCTGACTCTCCCTTTGCTCTTTTGGGGTAAGAAGGTAGAGGTGTAGCTGTGCCTAGGCCAAAAAATATATTGCTTTTAGATGTCCATGAATCATTCATGAAATAGCAAACATGGTTTAAACAAGCTAATGTATGAAATTAAGATAAATCACAATTTGCAAAGCTTCCCATTAACTTCTCTGCTTTTCTACAGTTATATGAAGACTCAAACTAGCAACAGAAGTCACAGCAGAAACATCTATATCCTAATACCAAAGAATCACAAGAAAAACAAAAAACCTAATTAATTTTATAGATACGAATAATTTTACAAATAAATGCTTAATTTATTCCTTATAGCTAGATGTTGTCAACAGATCAGAATAACATATATGGATTTGAGCTTCAAAAATAAAATAGGAGGTATTTAAGCAGCCTGGCTTTATTTGCTATTTTATCTTTAAGGAGATTCTGGCAAGGTCTGCTGATTCAAACTCAGCACCTAGAAAACAAAATATATCTGGCGTCTTCCTTCCAAAGTGAAAGTGAACAGCCAAGCTAAAAATCCTGAGTGACCCAAATCAAATGCCAAGTATTTCAAGTTACTGTGGTAGCATTTATATGAAATTCTGCCTATCACAAATCTTCTCCCCAAAGCTAACTCTACCATCGAGACAGATAGAATATACAAGTTTGAATTGAAATCTAAGGGCCAGTAACAGAAAAGGCTTTTTTTTAACAGTCTACAAACCACTTCTCCCAATCCTACGCATAAATGCTGCTATTTTCCAGTACAGAAAAGCACAGCTGAGAAATCATGGCCCGCCCTTTCTCAGAAGACTTTGACACCAGTGCTACCTCCTCTAAGGCATGCTAACTCAACACATCTGTAAGACACAGCATTTTAATTACTTTCAAAGAATACCAGTTATGCCAACAAAAGTCACATTTTAAAAATTTCAATTAAAAAAAAAAAAGTTGTCGGCCGGGTGCGGTGGCTCACGCCTGTAATCCTAGCCCTCTGGGAGGCCGAGGCGGGAGGATCGCTCGAGGTCAGGAGTTTGAGACCAGCCTGAGCAAGAGCGAGACCCCGTCTCTACTAAAAGTAGAAAGAAATTATCTGGCCAACTATGAATATATATAGAAAAAATTAGCCGGGCAAGGTGGCGCATGCCTGTAGTCCCAGCTACTCGGGAGGCTGAGGCAGAAGGATCACTTGAGCCCAGGAGTCTGAGGTTGCTGTGAGCTAGGCTGACACCACGGCACTCACTCTAGCCCGGGCAACAAAGTGAGACTCTGTATCCAAAAAAAAAAAAAAAAAGTTGTTCACTCAGCAAAAGTAGCTCTAAACCGAAATTCAATTCTTTTATACTCTAAGAAACATCCTTATGTATTTTATTAAAATTTGAAAATTATTGTTTATAACTCTTAAATTGTTATTTCTGAATTTAAATCAATTAGAAAAATTAGATTCTCCCATATTTCTGGTATTTTTCAGCAATGCACTATGATTACTAATACCATTCTGCCTGTCTGTCGATATGGAAATAGCAACGCCACCATTCCAAATGAAGACTACCTGGGCTCTTTGTGATTGGCTATACCTCACTAAGCATGACACATCTACCAAGATCACACTCTGAAATCACTGTTAACTTTATTTTTAAAATGCACATTTACTAATGATAGAGAGCATTTTCTTGTTGTTGCTACTGCCTGAACCTCAACTCATAAGACTGAATATGAACAGACATAAGTCAGAAATCAATGCCCAGCTTTTTTCTTTAAAACAAAAACTAGAAAACTGAAATTCAATGTAATACTATCAAACAAGGAAATCTGGAGTTAAACTCATTGTCAATGCTAAATTATTGCTTAATAATTTTTAGTAATCATTCTTTACATCTCCCACAGTACTTATTAATAGCACAGACTAGCACAATACAAACAATGAGTATCTCTGAAAGCAGGAGAGTGGGCAGGAAGGAAAGCTGGCTGATCAAGAGAGGGCATAAGGGTTCAAAGAAGGTGGAAAGGGGGAAAGGAGAGTTAATGGTGCTGAATGAATTTAGTTTAAGAAGGAAAACTAAACCAATCTGTTCATATTAATGTATACATAGAATAGGGAGAAAAACAGAAGCAAATGGTAAAAATGCTTTAAAAACTGGCCTGTCAGACAAATAGTTTCCAACCGATGGCTTTGTGTCAACACCCATCAGAAGGTAATTTTAATTAAACAGTGAGCCTGTGTCCTGTGTTCAACAGTCCATTCTACATATTAAGTGCAGCAGATTCTACCCTGTGAGACCAGCATTGAGATTCCACTCTGAATAGTTAAGTGACTGAGAGCATTTTGTCAGCTGTTAAAAAATTTGTTACTCTCCAGATCACAGTGCCTATGGGATCCAAAAGAAATACCACAAAAGTAGTAATACAATTAAATTACCTGCTCACCCTCACCCTATCCTCCCACCTCAAATCTTCCAGCATAGAGAAAAATAAACATATAAATAAATCCAAAGTCTATATAAATCCACAGTGAGTTCAACTTTCGACAGTGAAGGGAAAATTACATTTCAAAGCTATATTGTCAAATAGATTTATCTAGCTCTTGTTCTTGTCTTGATTATCAATGCCAAGTAAATTTTATTGCCTAACTTTAAAAATGCTTAAAATGTGAGACTAGAATGGAAATATTGACTTGTCTATAGATTAAAGAGCAGAGTTTGGTTTGTTAAGTGAATTGTGTCATTTTAATTCAAACAAGGGAATTTCATTTTCCATATACTCAAAACCTGGAATTTGCAGTTACGCTTATAGAAACAACCTTTTTAGAAAGTCCTAGGAAGTATAATTAATCATATTTTCAAATCAAAATTTTAAGGTGTATTCAACAAAGTTGCCCTCAAGAGCATTTTGTTTATATTATACATTTAAGTCCCCAATATTTTTATATACTATGTCCTTGAAAATAAATTAGAGAAGCTAATGTTCTATTAGAACCAACTATGATCTACTTCATTTCTTAAATACTTACAAAATCTTCCCCATGGACAGAAATTTTCATACTTCTCAAGGTAAGGGTTCTAAGTAATTCTATAGTCACTATATTTCAAACAATCTGTTCATGACAGGAAAAGTGACTTATCCAGTGGACCACAGATGCCACCAATAACATAAAATTTCTCATACTGCAATGGAGAAGAATGCTGAATCACAACATACTATGTTTACAATGGAAAAAGGAATGCAAATGACTGTCCCCACGCTATGTTCCCCAAAGTGAATATTAAATGAAAGTGCCAGAATGGAGCTTTAAATTGTTTAGGTAGTAGTTACATTTCAAGCGAGTCATCAAGTTTCACAGTTTAAAATAAATGTTAAAAGTTAAGACATACTAATTAAATATAAGTGAAATGTTTGACTTTTAAAATAACTTTGAAGTCTTCAGATACAAATATGACTTTTATATACTACATTTATTGCCACAAATATACTTGTACTCAGGGTTATTTAGGAAGAAATGGAACTCAATGGTTAAGATCAAGGTCTTTGGAGTGGCAAACTGCCACTTACTGGATATGACCTTGGAAAAGTCACTTAACCTCTCTGAGCTTTAATTTCCTTATCTGTTATTCTGAAGATAACTCAAAAGCACTTACATAATGCCTGGTACACAATAAGAGAGCAATAAATAATAGCTGCTGTTATTGGTATTATGAATGGAATTTCTGTAAATTACACTTATAAAATAGATGTCAAATCAGAAATGGCTATACAATCTCTAAAATTTTACTCTTAAAAAAATCCTAGAGGTCAGACTTAGTTCTTTCTATAAATGAAAAATCATGGTGTCAGAAGGAGAGGTAAATGCCTGAAGAAGCTAATTGCAAAAAACAAAACAAATAAGAAAATAAGAGACGAGAACCCAGTAACAGCAACTAATATTGTGAAACACTTAAAGAAAATTGCCACAGACATGGGAAAGTGAGTGGTCAGCTTATAAAATTATACCTACAACTACATTTGATAATAAGTTCAAATATCAATACATAGGGCAGGAAAATGACAAAATCTAGAAACAGAAAACCAAGCAAGTTACACTTTGTATCCAGTGGGCAGGTAGTGGGAAAATTTTAATTTATTTGTTTGTTCTCTATAAAAATATCACAAAACACACCCAATATGTTAGCATGATCCAGTAAGGAGGTTGAGAAGCTACCACACTTCCTTCAGGTTTTTTCTTCACTTGATCATAAGAACCTTCTGGGGTAGTGACAAAAATTTCAAAACTGGAAGAGCTCTCTTCTGAATTCTACCCTGATTAAGCATATTTGAATACACAAAATATCCAACACAGCTAATTTGTCATAACATTTAAGAACTATATACTTTAAGTTCATGGTATAAATTAATTTAATATCTAGAAATAAGTCTTAGGAACTAGTTTTAACTTGTATTTACAAATGCAGAGCTCAATGACTCTGAATATAAACATATTCTTAATATTTATTATCCAATAATTACTTTAACAAACATAATCAGTCTTTTCTGTTTCCTAGGCACTATTCTAAAGGCTATGGATGCTGTTTTGAACAAGACAAATAGTCTCAATGTTTGTGAGGCCAGTAAGGTAGCTAATAAATAAAGAAAAAAGAACAGATCGTGTGGTAATAAGTGTTATGATAAAAATAAATTACGGCTCTGTGATAAGGAGTGGTGGGGAAGCTATTTCAGGGTGGTTGCACAAGAAAAGTTGGCTCATTACACTTACATCTACCCCCAAGTCTGAGATTTGCTGCTAAAATCTATAGTAACTTTTCTACCATTTTACCCTAGTTTGATAAGAAATGAGAAATACCACCACTCAAATATTTTGCATATAAAAATAAATGTAAACATTTTCCCAGGCTATGAAATGACAATTTAATAAATTATAATCAATTCATCCAATGGTATATGTAAACTCTTCCCAAATATATACATATATAACCAGTAAATAGATATGTTCATTTTATCTTCAAATGTCATTTCTAACACATTCATTAAAAACTTTCATAATAAAAAGAAATGTAGACAAATACACATTTTATTTACATTCATTTTATTTGCATATTATTTTCTAAACAATAGAATACTTTTTAAATACTTGATTTTACTTAAAAATCAAAACATTCCCATATAAAGGATTCAACTTTAACTCACCTGTGCCTGTACACAGTGCAGAAGATCTATAAATTTTTCACCAAATCCAAGAGAAATCTACAATATAAACAAACAAACAAACGTGAATAATGTGGGATCCTGTTAAATTCCATAGAGTAGATGTGATTTTTGCGACCAGTTAGCAAGTAATACTTGTTAACTGCCATCAATATATAAGTCATATTTGTTAATAGCATCTCTTCATTAAACTGCATGGTAAATGAAGAAGTGGACTTGTTGCATTACTTCTACTGGTACAAGATAATGTAAAACATATAAGGCCACATTTCACTGGGTATAATAAGGTGCCCATAAATTTGGAGTTCCTGTCATTATAAATTTTTTTAGCTGTTTCTTGTAACCACTAGCCTTCCCCACCAGACCAAAATCCGAGTAAACACAGGAGGCCTGCAGGAGGCCTTAGCAAGCCATTTACATACTGCACTCCTCGGGCCAGCACAGCGCCTAACACACTGTAACAGGCAGTAAATGTCTGTTGAAGAAATAAAAAATGAATTGCACATACTGATCTTAATTTGCCCTGATTTACAGTCTATCTGTACGGACCCAAAAGGCCTGAAATTGTTGAACTAAAAATCTATGTAATAACTGTTTTAAAAAAGAAGTACAAAAGTGATTGAATAATTTGTTATTTTAAGAAAAGTCTTTACAGGAATAAAAATGATGTTATATCTAACAACCAAACCAATCTGCAAGAGGAAAAGTGAATAAGAAAGAATTGAACATTTTCAGTAATGAGCACAACTGCTTGTCAAGTTTCTTCCGGGTCTGTGTCTTTGAGATAACGGGGTTGCTAAACTTCAAGCAACCCTGTAGCTTTTTCTCTGATCCTTCCTCTGCACCAAAGAAGTTTGTTTCCAAGATGCACAGTGAGGAATTTGAAGATAAGAAATATGTACTTCAGATACTGTACATAATATTACTGTTTACTACTTTTGTATATTTTACAGACCCAAGAATAACTGCTTGATTGCTACTAGTAGTGGAACTGAAAATGTGCCTCTCTTCTTCTAAACCATTAAATACTATTAGATTTAATAAGCTTCAAGGAATGTTTTCACAACTGAGCTACTAGATTTTTTTTTTTCCTTCAGATGACACCAATCAGTAATAATTTACACTTTGGATTCACCACCATACTTAAAAGAGTATTAATTCTTTTAAGAGCCCTTTTTACTCTTCAGGATAGTAAATAGAACCTAATAGCACAAAGAGTTAACTTAATATTCAAATTACTATTTTTCTAGGACACCAGAAAATCTGATTTCATAATCTAAGAGACCTAAAGGAGAGAGAAATAGAAAAAACTACATTTTGATTTTTACCAGGACCTGACCAGTCTTGAGGTCATCATATATAATAAAATATAGCTACAGTATTAGAGATGATTCATGAAAAACAAAAAATCTGTATACAAATAAGAAGTTATCACAGTAAGTAAAACCAATGGATTCTACCCAAGTGGCAGTGAGTAGTGTACAACAAACTGTTGTGTAAGAGGAGACATAAATTCTTTCTAACACTACTAGGGTAAATGTATTCATAGTGCTGGGCTACTTAGGCCCATTAAAATAATTCTATGCCAACAACTAATTTGCTCTAGGACATCACACTATGAAACAATCATGAGCTAAAACTTGTGATATTAAAAGGAATGATGATAATAAACTATTACTGCTTGCTCTATACTATTCAGCAAGCTTCTATTAATACACAAATAAAACATGAGGCAAAAGTTTCAGTGCACCCATGCTAGAGAAAGATATATATGAGACATGAAGATATTTCCAAACAACCACATATCTTGGAGTAACATATTAAAAAAAATGAATAAAATACCTTATAAATACAAAATTACAAACTGTTTTATCATGTTATAAGTTACTAAGGGAAAACAGTAGTCATTCAAAGTAACAGAAGAGGTAATAAAACTTCACTCATAAGTAAGCATCCCATTACTCTTCCATCAGTCCTGTTAGTTTTCACAAAGCCCCTCTGGGAATGTGTTTCAAGGAAAGAAAGGGTGAAAAAAGACTGCCCTGGGCTTGGCAGAGTGACAGAAGGAAAGACAGGAACCTTACAAGAAAAGGCAGAGGGATGTATCTCATTTCTTCTCTCTGAACTACCACTACCATTTCCAACATATAGGCTAAAAAGACATATTCCTTTCCACGAAGCAATAGGTCACTATTTGAAGGCAGAGTGGAACAGTTTAAAGCTTAGTATCATTCATTAGACAGACCAGGTTTCACAGTCTGGCATTACCACATAAATACTGCTAAATACTGCTGGTATTGATATTATTATTATCATTATCATTATTATTATTGCTATCAGCTTAGGTATATGACCTAGGAGAAGTTATTTGAGCTCAACTATAAAATGCAAATAATGCCCTCTTTGTGGCATCTTGGAAATATTAAATGAGATATATACATATAAAGCACCTGGTATACAGTAGGCATTATAGTTATGATCCTGCCAAGTGTGTTTCTATTAAATGGTGCTGGCTATAATGGGTAACTCAATAATATGATAAAAAATAGAAGCTTCAGCCCTACCTTACCCCAATTAGAACTGATTTTCCCAGTGGTGTCCTAATAGCTTTATCTGCTCTTCAACTTCCTCAGAGACACACAGACATGAAGACTGCTGTGAAATTTTTGAACCATGGGTACTTTAAAACTACCTTGAAAATTGGCCAGGCACAGTGGCTCCCACCTGTAACCCCAGCACTTTGGAAGGCCAAAGCAGGAGATTTGCTTGAGGCCAGGAGTTCTAGACCAGCCTACAACATAGCGAGATCCCATCTCTAGAAAATATTTTTTAAAAATTAGTCAGGCATGGTGGTGTGTGCCTGTAGTCCCAGCTACTCAGGAGGCTGAGGCAGGAGGATCACTTGAGCCCAGGAGTTCAAAGTTGCAGTGAGCTATGATCATGCCACTATACTCCAGCCTGGGCAACAAAGCATGACCCTGACTCAAAAAAAAAAAAAAAAAAACAGAAACAGAACAGAGTCCAGAAACAGCCCATATATCTATGTTAATTCATATTGAACAAAGGTGGCATGGTAATTAAATGAGCAAAGGACAGTCTTTTCAATAAATAGTGCTACAGACATATAGAGGAGAAAACGGACTTCAATCGTTACC
Organism: Lemur catta; assembly: GCF_020740605.2. Lineage (NCBI taxonomy): Eukaryota > Metazoa > Chordata > Mammalia > Primates > Lemuridae > Lemur > Lemur catta. The sequence continues at coordinate 82,255,692 of NC_059136.1, read as the reverse complement.
TTGAATCATGTGCAAAAAGTAACTCAAAATGGATTGGATCATAGATCTAAAATAAGAACTAAAACTTGTAGAAAAAAGCATTTGGAGAAAATAATTATACCCCTGAATAAGGCAAAAATTTTTTTAGGTATGACACTAAAAGTTTACATCACAAAAGAAAAAAACTGATAAAATGAACTTCATCAAAATTTAATACTTCTGTTCTTCAAAAGACATCATTTAAAAAATAACACAAGCCACAGGCTGGAAGAAAATATTTGCAAAATAATTATATGATAAAGGACATATATCTAGAATATATAAAGAGCTAAATAATTATAAGTTAAAGAGTATGTATCAAGAATAAAGAGCTCTTACAATTCAATTATAAGATAAATAATCCAATTATTCTCAAATGGGCAAAATATTAGATAACTCACCATAGGAGATACACAATGGGAAAAAGTATATGGAAAAAAAATACTCAATATCATTAGTAATTAAGAAAATGAAAATACAACTACATTGAAATATCCTACATAACCAATAAAATTATCTAAGGGATTGACAAGGATTTGGAGAAACTAGAAACCCTTCGTATCCACTGCTGGTGGGAAAATACAATGGTAAGTGCCAGACTGCTTGGAAAACAGTTTGGAAGTTTCTTAGCATGTAATCCAAACATTTTACCCCTGGTAAGTTTCCATTCCTTTGCGGAAGAGATGTCCATACAAAAAAAAAAAAAAGAGTAGTATGTGAATGTTTGCAGTGGTTATTGTCCAAAATAGTCAAAAACTGGAGATAATAAAAACGTTCATCATTGGATTTTTTTAAAAATGTGGTACAGTCATACAAGAGATTACCACTCGACGATAAAAAGGAATGAACTGGGCCAGGCATGGTTGCTCACGCCTGTAATCCTACCACTCAGGGAGGCTGAGGCAGGCGGGGCTGGGATTGCTTGAGCCCAGGAGTTTGAGGTTGCCATGAGCTATGATGACACCACTGCACTCTACAGGGGGTGACAGAGTGATATTCTGTACCCGCCCCCGAAAAAGGAATGAATTATCAATATATGCAACAAAGCAGATGAACTTCAAGAACATTGTGCTAAATGAAAGAAGACAAAGACAATATACACTGTATTGTATGATTCCATTTATTTGAAACTTCTAGAAAAACTATACAGAAAGCAGACCAATAATTTTCTGGGTCAGGAAATGGAAGTGGAAATTGACTAAAAATGGATACAAGAGAACTTTTCTGGATGATACAATTGTTCTAAAACTCAGTAGTGCTCTAAGAAAGATGAATAACAGATGCAAGACACACACAACTATATAAATTTACTAAAAACTCATGTTTTAGTATCTTCAAAGTGGGTGCATTTTATGGTCTGCAAATTATACCTCAATTTTTTAAATGTTGAAAAAAGTTATGTGATTTTTACAAAGGCACATCTGTGTCCTTGCTCTTTATTCCTCTGTGACAGGTAAGGTTACTGTGTGAGTAGGGGGACCTAAGAGTTAAGACAGTTGCAAATGGTGATGTGAACACTTGCCAAGTAGAGCATCAACTAGCGTAGTAGGCTGAGTAACACATCAGTATTTCAAGGCAAAAAAGTCAGGACTGAGCCTACATCACACATAAAAACACTGCTGACAGCACCTGAGTGGTGCAGGTTGACCGGTTTTGGTGGAAGGTGGGGTGTGGATTAGGAGGAGATATGCTCAAATATTTCATTTTGTTTATTTTTTAAATGAATAGTTAAGAAGTAGACCCAGAAGCAGCACAGTAAACTGGGAAGAAAATGACGTGACATCTATAATACTAACTAACAGAATACGTTAATTTATAGCTACTGAAGTAAGAGAAGGACCATATTTTGCTTTTGGTTTCACAACAACACGACAGCATCAATAGCTATCATTTATTGAATCCTTATTCTGTGAGAGCAGTGAGCAAAGGGCTTCATATGTGTTACCTAATTTATTCTTTGTAACAACCCTATGAGATAGGCACGGCTACTATCATCTCCATTTTGTACATACAGAAATATAACTGGAAAGTGAAGCAGTTCATCTAAAACCACGGGCAAAGCCCGGATTCTAACCCAGAGTCTGATTCCAGAGTCCATGCATGCTCTTACGCACTGGGCTGTTATGGAAGTTCACTGTTTGATAATGCTATCATTTTTGCCAACCTGATTTGAAAAAGAAGATGAGAGACATATGATCAACCTAAAAATTGTCTTCTTGAGGTTTTTGGTAAAGTACTAACAAGAACCGCAAAAGCACATTCCCTACATCCTGCACCTTTTGGTCTCAGCCCTAATGCAGCCTCACCATTTTCTCAAAGTTGCCACCAATCAAAGGAAGCAATCACCAATAAATCAGACTTGATACGTGAATAAAAAATGCATTTCATATATGCCAATAACAGTCAAACGGAGAACCAAATTAAGGACTCAATACCCTTCAAAATAGCAACAAAGAAAATAAAATACCTAGGAATATATTTACCTAAGGAGGTAAAGGACCTCTATAGAGAGAACTACGAAACACTGAGGAAGGAAATCGCAGATTTCCTAGGTGGAAAACCATACCATGCTCGTGGATCGGAAGAATCAACATTGTTAAAATGACTATTCTGCCCAAAGTTATCTACAGATTCAATGCAATCCCTATTAAATTACCAACATCATTTTTCACAGATATAGAAAGAATAATTCTACGCTTTGTGTGGAACCAGAGAAGACCCCGTTTAGCAAAAGCAATTTTAAGCAACAAAAACAAAATGGGAGGTATTGATTTACCAGACTTCAAACTATACTACAAAGCTGTGATTATTAAAACTGCTTGGTATTGGCACAAGTGCAGGGACACAGACCAATGGAACAGAACAGAAAATCCAAACATAAAACCATCCTCATATAGCCATCTAATCTTTGACAAAGCAGACAAAAACATACTCTGGGGAAAAGATTCCTCATTTAATAAATGGTGCTGGGAAAACTGGATAGCCACATGTAGAAGACTAAAACAGGACCCACAGCTTTCACCTCTCACAAAAATCAAATCACGGTGGCTAACAGACTTAAATCTTAGGGGGGAAACTATTAGAATTCTATAAGAAAATGTAGGAAAGACTCTTACAAACATTGGTCTAGGCAAAGAATTTATGAAAAAGACCCCTAAGGCAATCACAGCAACAACAAAAATAAACAAATGGGACCTGATTAAATTAAAAAGCTTCTATACAGCCAAAGAAACAGTCAGGAAAATAAACAGACAGCCTACATACAGAATGGGAAAAAATTTTCGCATACTACATATCAGATAAAGGTCTGATAACAAGAATCTATTTAGAACTCAGGAAAATCAGCAAGAAAAAATCAAACAACCCTATCAAAAAATGGGCAAAGGACATGAATAGAAATTTTTCAAAAGATATAAGAATGGCTAACAAACATATGAAAAAATGCTCAACATCCCTAATCATCAGGGAAATGCAAATCAAAACCACAATGAGATATCACTTAACTCCAGTGAGAATGGCCTTTATCAAAAAGTCCCAAAACAACACATGTTGGCGTGGATGCGTAGAGACAGGAACACTCATACACTGCTGGTGGGACTGCAAACTAGTGCAACCCCTGTGGAAAGCATTATGGACATACCTTAAACAGATTCAGGTAGACCTACCATTCGATCCAGCAATCCCATTATTGGGCATCTACCCAGAAGAACAAAAGTCATTCTACAACAAAGACACCTGTACCCAAATGTTTACAGCAGCACAATTCACAATTGCAAAGATGTGGAAACAACGGTGATACGACATCTCTTTGGTTCTCCTGGAGAGAGTTGGAACCCATTATATTAAGTGATGTATCCAAAGAATGGAAAAACAAGCATCACATGTTCTCACCAGAAAATTGGTTTCCCTAATCATCACCTAAATGCACATGGGGGAAGGGTACCAGTTAGATATCAGACTGAGACGGGGGGTGGGGGGAGGGGATGAGTGTATGCCTACATGCTGAGTGCGTTGCGCACCGTCTGGGGAATGGTCATGCTTGAGGGTGCTGACTCGGGGAGGTGGGGGGTGGGGGGAGGGGATGGAGGTATGACTACATGGTGAGTGCCAGGCGCACTGTCTGGTGAATGGACACGCTTGAGGCTCTGACTCGGGGGGATGGGCAGGACATGGACAATGTATATAACCTGAACTTATGTATCCCCACGATGAGCTGAAATAAAAAAAAAAAAATACATTTGTCAACCCTAAACAACCAACTTGATTTTTTGATGGATACCAGAAAATATGGCGCATGCTGTTAGAAAGAAATGATTAACCAAAGGGGGAGCTCTGTGGCTACCATGCTTCCTGTTCCAACATCGGTCCTAGGATTGGCCTTCTTGTTACTCAGCCAGCACCACCCCAATCAAGCCAGTCAGCTGGGCTGGCAGAAACAGATCAGTCAGACACATGAGAAACAGAAGAAAAGCTAAACAAGATGGCTGAAATTACTTGAGATTTTTCAACAGTTTCAGCCAAGCATATGTGAATGCCCACAGTATACACCCATAATGTGTATTAGTACAATACACATTAATACTAATGTGTACTAATTAGCACAATAATTTATTTTTCCTTTTTTTGCTTAAAAACACAAAAACTCCCAAACATAAAATACACTTTAACTTAGCATGTTTCAAATGGTATAACCTCAAGAGGAAAGTCAGACTTTCAGGAATTAATTATGGGAACAATTTCAGATTATTGAACACAATGTTATATTATTATGTATGTACTACATACATTATGTATGTAATGCAAATGTGTCCTGAAATATAACTTACATATGAATTTTAATAAATCAGTAAATTCCCAAAGTTTCATTACAAAAGACTTAATAATGTAAAGAATGTGTAAAGAATATACTACATATGCAAACTCTTCCCCAATTATTAAGTAGATGATGCTAAAAATAAGCATCTAGACCACAGAAGAATAATTTATAAATTAACTAACTTCTATATATACTGCACATAAGCTCATGTTTTCTTTCTTTGTTCAAAGGGCTATATCTCCACTGCAGACAATAACCCTTAATTAATGAAAATGTTTAATAAAAAATTTTCATTTTCTTATTTCACATCCTACCATGGTCCGAACGAATACAATAAAGCAAACAGTAACTCTCCAAAGACTAGTATTCTTGCCCAGAGATAAACCCAGAAAAACAATTAATCTCATATTTGTAGTTCAATGTATAATGTTCAAATTTGGAACAGAACTAAAGATACTAAATTTGGAGTCATCAACCTGAAAATGGCATCTTGAATCCACAGAAATGTAAGATCTCTTGAGCAGGAGAGATCAAGAAAGGAGGAATGGGAGGGAGCCTGGGACTAAGCCCTGAGGGATTCCTGCATTAAAAACTGCATAGAAAAGGAACCAACCAAGGAAAGTGAGAAGAAATTACCAAAGAGGCAAGGAGGAAGACCTGCAAAGACTAGTACTATAGCAGCTGTCCCCAACCTTTTTGGCACCAGGGACCAGTTTCAAGGAAGACAATTCTTCCACGGACTGGGGGGCAGGGGGCGCACGGAGCTCAGGTGGTCACGCTGTGGATACAGATGAAGCTGTGAGCTGGCTGCTCACCTCCTGCTGTGAGGCCCTGTTCCTAACAGGGAGTTAGGGACCACAGTACTATAGAAGAGAAGATAGTTCCAGGAAGGAGAGTGTGGTCAACTTTGTTCAAATGCCATGGAGAATTAAAGTTTTTACTTGATTTAGCAACCAGAACTTACTGGTGCCCTTTACAAGAACAGCTTCATTGGAGAGATAAAGATATAAATCAGACTGGAGAAGGCTGAAGTGTTGACAAGTGAATATGAAATAAGGACTTGGACACAGCATGTGCAAATGATTGCTATCATTACCTTATGCTAAAATGGATCTTCCCCTCTATCAGTGAGCTCCTTGAGGGCAAGAATAGGGTTTTATCCATCTCTGAGTAAGATAACAACCTGCTTGCTGGACTAGTGGTTTTAAATAATACTCCAGCAGAGGTCCTGGGGCTTTAATTAGGGTGCACAGGTAAAACATTCACACAGTAGTCTTTAATAGAATTCCAGCAGAAAAAAGAAAAAAATAAGTTATTTGGCAGAAATTAATCTTTCTCAAACAGAGGTAAAAGGCTCAGGAATAGCTCTTCACCAAGACTGGAACGTGCCACCCCGATAACCAATCTGCAACCCCCTCCAAGTGAGAAGGCCCCGACACGCTGTCATCAGAATTTTCACTGTTTTTCTCCCAATAATGTGGATAACTTTTCGATTATGAATTCCCCTCAGAAATTCACCTTCTCTTTAGGTTTTTCTCCCTAATTGCAACGACTACTCTGACACAAAATGAGCCTAGAACTCCTTCTTTTTATATTCCTGGGTACGATGCAGAAAAACCTGTAAAACACTTAAGACTGTGTATGACATACAGTCACGGGCCATATAATGTTTTGGTCAAGGTGGTATGATAAGGTTATAATGCCTTATTTTTACTGTATGTTTTCTATGTTTAGATATTTTAGTTACACAAATACTTACAATTGCCTGCAGTATTCAGCACAGAAATATGCTATAGGGTTGTAGCTTAGGAGCAATTAGCTATACCACACAGCCCAGGTGTGTGGTAAGCTAGACCATCTAGGTTTGTGTACGGACACTCTATGATGTTCACACAATGATGAAGATGCTTAGCCACACATTTCTCAGAAGATATCGTCAAAGGACCCACAACTGTGTATATATAATATCTTAAGACTCTGGGGTAACAAAAGAGGGTGGACCAATCTGTCTACAAAAGGCAGGGGCAGTCTTTAACCCCTACTACCTAGAAGCATCCTCAAAGACAGCCTCAGAGAGACCAGCACAATCCTTTTCACCAAGCCCCCCTGCCCCCACTTCCCCAGTGACTGTCACAGTCAATTCCCACCTCCTGCAGACAGGCCACGTTATCAGCAGTGTGTGAGCACAGTAACACAATCATCATTTCAATATAAGAAAGGGAATATTAATTTTAAAAAGGGTCACAATGTGTAGGTTCCCAAAATGTATCTCTGAAACATAGCTAGAAAACAAGGTTTTTACAGGTTTAAACCTAAATGAGAAAAATGTAGTGCTATAATTTTCTATGAAGCTAAATTTTATTAAATTTGAAGGATCTGCCTTTATTATTAGATTGTCCACTTACTGTTTTATGGGGTTACGTTTTCCTTTTATTTTCTGAAATGGCAGTGGTAAATAGATGGTTATTTTCATTTACATATCATGACTTCACAAAATTTCAAATTTGAGAATCCTATGTCAGTTCCCTCAATTTTGGGGGAAAATTTTAATAGTACAAGAAATCATAATGTCTTAGTACAACTAGCTTACAAGCTATCTTTCATGAAATGGTGGGTGTGTGGATATATACATAGATAGATACATTATAGATACATAGGTAGACGTATTCCCTCTGGGAATTCCCATTCCACAGGGAAAATTCATTTTGAGCATGAAGTCCCAATCAAGAAGTTCTTATTTCTACCAAAAGAAACTGAACACCCCCTCTCTCTAGCCCATCTGGGACGAAGTGCACTCCAGGCAGTCAGACCACAAACTACAACATGGAGAAATGAAGATAGGTGCCATTATATTAAGTCCCTAAATAATTAGAAGTAGTTATTTTGCTAGACATTCTAGAATAAACTATAGCCTAATATTAATAATAACAATGACAAGTAATACATAAAGAACAGAAACTCTGAACAGAAACTGTGGAAGATTAAAGACAGCAATAAACTCTTCGCTACTCCTCCCATGGAGAAATGAATTATAATTGCCCTCTCCCCTGAAACTGGGATTGCCTTAGAATTGGTTTGACCAACAGAATGTAGCAGAAGTGATAGTCTGAGACATCTGAGATGTCTAACCCTTGATGCTTCAGCCTGGGACTCTTGAAACCTTGGGTCTTAGTGTTCTGCACTGGAACATTATGTCTGACTGCCTTGAGGCCACCATACTAGGAGGAAACCCAAGGGAGCCATGTGGAGAGGCCATACAGAAAAAAGAAAACAAGACTCCTAGCCAGGTCCACCTGTTATAGCCCCTAACAGTTCCTAGTCTTTCCAGCCAAGCCTCCAGACATCACAGAAGAGAGACAAGCCATCCCTGCTATTCCCTGTCCAAATTCCTAACCCACAGAATCACAAGACATGATTAATAAAAAATTAGTTTTAAGCAATAGATAACCAGAATAAAAACTAATGGTTTTTCATAAATAGCAATAGGACTTTAAAGCAAAAAGGTCTCAGGCAGACTAACTGGAAACTAGAATGGTGTCAGACACAAAAAAGGATTGCAATGCATAAGGATAAATATAAATCCATTCGTTCATTTATCCAAAAAGATTTACTGTACCAGGATTTGCAAATAGGGATATATACAGTTTCTGGGAATATAATGGTTTAAAAAAAGGGAGGGGGTCCTCAAGGAACCTTACAGACTATGAAGTATTATATATCATAGTAGTGTCTTCCTATATACATTACTTTCAAATTTTGTTTTCAAAAAAATAGCTAGCCTTTCATGGACATACCCCACAATTCAGATCAAATTAAAACATAGAAGAATCTCTTACAGTGATCCAGGGTTTGAGTTCCTCTATGAGAAGGAAGTGAAAACCGAATCAAAATCCCACAAAAGGTCATTTGTAGTCTGCAGCATCTAAACGTGCTTTACTTAACTATAGTATTTAATAAAATGTTTGGGTTCTCATTTCAGAGCATAAATTCAAGGTACATGTAACTAATCCTTTTTAGTTTTTCTTCATAAAGTATCAGGTTAAAGATACCATTAGAAATATGCCTAGTTAGACCTTTACTACTTTACTACAGTCAAAATTCTAGAACCCAAAATGGGCAAAGCAAATAAGGTCAGGAGTAAGCTGTTGTTTTAACAAGATTTATTTCTGTCTAGGTGTGCTACAGTTTAAACAAACACACTATTCCAGTGACTAAAATAATTTTTAACTGCTTTTTTTTATTAAAGTGTAGACAATTTAACCTTTCATAATATCGTCCTCGGGGCTCTAAAATTATTCACACCTTTCTATTTGCAGCATTTCTCTATTCAAATCTCATATGATGCCAAAAAGAACACACATAGAGAAAATTATTCTATCAGGCATTTTTAAATACAAGGAAATGTTTGATCTCACATTGTAAAAGAACAAAAAAGTAAATAAATATGTTTCTGGTCTCTTGTTGGACAATAGACCATAGTATAACATATCTTAAAATCATCAGCACCTGGCATGCCTCTGTAGAAGGTAGTCAACAAGTGTTTGTTGGCTGATAACACATTTATTTCCCAGTTATTTTTTTTAATGTGGCCAATAAAAATAAGCAATGTTATTTTCTGTTTCAGTAATATTAGTACTTGAAGCAAAGAAAAAAGGATAACATTTTCAAAAGAGGTCACAAAGAAACATACCTGTCCTTTTCATTTTCTCTTAAAAACATTTAAAGAGGTGTAGTGGTCGGGGTGTGTGAACAAATGCTACGTGCTCTAAAGGTCAAAACAGTACAGGTGACAATGAAACAATAGCCTCAATTATATATACACTGGCTTCTGGTTTATCTTTTCTCTAATAATTTCAATTTTAGCACATTACATGGTAATTTGTCAGAATTTCTTTTTTAAAACATGACACAAAAGAAGAAAAAAATTCTCATTGCTAAAAAGAAACTTATTAATATTTTATCCAAAATATTCTATAAAAGTCAAAACAGGGTACTGAACAAGAATATGATTGGGAACTGAAAACTGATAGTACTAACATTCCATTATAAAAAGTAACAATGTCTGGGAAGAAGATACTCAAGAATATCTGACTTAACAGACAGCTCACTGTTCTTCCCTTTTAGACTGGTCAAGAAACCAGCATGGCATCAGAGCGTGCTCAGGAGATCCTCCTAGATCTCCCTGAGAATCAAGGCCAATGACTTAACATGTCTAATCCTTTGTTTCCTCAAAGAGGCCAAATTCCTGTATAGCTCTAAAAAATTCCACCCTCAAATAAAGAGCCATTAATCTACACCAGTAAGGTTTTAAGGCATCCACATCTTCATTTGCTTAATTAAGGTACGATTATTTCCTTAATCTTCCACTAAGCACTTTATAAGTTTCAAACACCTAGAGATAGACTACTTTTATCTTATTTTATCTTACAGCTCTGTGAGATAGGTTGGCCCGTAATGATGACGTGCATTAGGAAAATGCCAAAAGGGAGTTCGGTGACGTTATGTGACTTTAACTTTAGTCAGTCAGTCAACAAAAACTTGGAAATCGGATCCTCTGACTTCAGCTTAGTGCTCACACAAGAAATTTCCAGAAAAAAGCACTTTTAAATCCATAAGACCTACAAAATAAATTATATGCCAGTAAGAAAGAAAAAAAAAGGTGCTATTTTTAAATGAATACATCACTTCTTCAAATCACAATGTCATATGTCTTAAAGTCCCTAACATAACACAATTTTAGGCCTTTATGTCTCAAAATTACTTTCAAGATTCCTAGAATAAGAAATCTCAGTGGCTTAACATGTTATCAAAATACGACCATCTACAATTTTTAAAAAATGTTACCATCTAATCAAGATTTCCTAAATCAGTGTATATTCCTTGGAGATAAAAGGGGGTCTATGGGAAAATTAAGTTTGGGAATATCTATAGATTAATAATGAACATAAGCTTTTTAGTTTAATGTAGCTCTTCACAAATTTGTTGATTGATGATGATACATATTCCAGACTTTTAAAAAAATACCAATTGTCGTTCTAAAGCATTTTTGTTCCAATGAACAAAATCATCTTGGAAAATACTTTTGCACATTTTTAAAAGATGATCATTTCCTAAATAAAAAACAAAATTATTATAGTTTTCCCTTCCCAAACATGCATTTTCGTATTTTCTGAAAAGGTAAATTATCTTACAATTTGTACATTTAACATGACAGTATTTTTTTCCCTGAAAAGTTATTAATCCAATGTTGTACTTTACAATCAATAGCAACTTGAAATATAGAACTATGATAAAAATTGTCTCATAATCTTAAAGTGTACTCTCAGTGACACAAGTGACGTCATATTAAAAGGTTTCCTCCAGTCGTCATGCTAAATCACATACCTAGAACTGATACTAAAAAATCTGAGAGGACACCTCAATTCAAATGAAGTGTACACTTTGAATACGTATTGGCAAAGACAGGTAACTGGGGGGAAATGTTCATCAGAGAAATAACATTTGAACCATAGCTTGAATCTTAAGCTATTATAGGAATTTGTGTCTAAAATTGGGTGCAAACATTTACGGAGCAAGTCACAATGCTTAATCATTGAGCCCCAGTTAACCTACCCTTAACACGGAAGTAATTGCAAGTGTGGTTTTTGCCCTATTTATAAAATGGCAAAGTATGAGGCAAAGACTAATTAGCTAATCTGAATTCATCTTGTGCTCATGATTTTGTAACACTAGATGAATTTATTTATGCCTCAAAGGAATTAGACAACATTTCTAACCCTTCCTCTAGACAAGTCAGTTCCTTAATACAAATTAACCAAACACACTTTCTTTACACTTCTAACTAATAATGTTTGGCAAGTCCAAAAATACTTTCAAATGTTTCTGAAAATGTAAGGCTCCTTAGAAACTTGAGCTGTTTTTAGTAATGGTATTTTAGAAGTATAACTTACCACTTCAGGCAAAGAGGTATGACTTGTCACTGGTAATAGTGGTAACTCAGTAGGCTTAAAAGAGTTATTTTGAGAAAATAAGAGATTGTGGGTTCTAGTCTCAAACCTCACCCTTCCCCTCATACATATGAAATTTAATGCTTATGTCATTCACAAATCAAATTTCTTTTTAAAAAGGGAAGACATTATAGCAGAATAAGTTATATATATATTTTAAAGGTGTATCAAAAATTTTTTTAGGAATAGAAGCAGTCAGTGTTGGCTAGAAGATTTTAGATATTTCAGTGACTTCCTAATTCTTAAAATGTTTGTACAAATTTCTCCCTCCTCCACTTTCCCTTCTCTATTATATATACTTTACACTCTGGAAGGTGATTCTGTTATCCAACCTATAAACAGTTCTCAGACACAAAATAAATTGCAAAAGCAACTTCCTTTTCCACAATATATGAACAAGTTGTGTTTTAAAATAAATTACAGACTACCACAAAAAGACTCACATAAAGTAATCAAAGTATATAGATAGCATGCTTCACCACCCTATAGCTATCCTATTTCCAGCTACAGAGTAAAATTAGATAAAGTGACCTCTCTAAAAAAGGTTTAGACCACAAGTGCTAAGTTAAGGAATAATGCAAGTCTAAAACTACTTAAGAAAACAATAGCAAACAGCATTTTTTGGAAGGTCCCATTAAAAAGATGAAACTACCATCTCTATTACCCAAATTCCATGACATAATATGCCTGCACAAGAGTAATTAACTGAAGCAATACACATTATGCAGATTGTTAAATGGGACAAAAACCCTGCAACACTGCTGAGTGTTCTGGAATGCCCTTTAAATATGAAACCAAGCAGGATTTACTTCCTAAATGTGAAATATAATTTTAAAAAATAAGTCTAATGGAAAAGACTGACATTTAGGCATTCTGAAACTGTTTTTCATCAATTGTTATGTTTCTTTTTTTAGAATATTACAACTACTATTATATGTGTTGTCTTGCTAATCTAGATAATGACTGACATGTTTTATAACTTTGAGAATTAATTTAAGAGTGTTCTCTTAAGGCCTACAACAGAAATACAGCTGTCGTCTGTAATCAATGCTTTCTAGAGGACCTTTCCCCAAACTTATCATTCATTTTATCTAACAGGAGGGTAGAAATGTTAAACAATGATGTGGATGGAGACCGCAACTCACTCCTACACATCTGAGTCTTCTCATTTATTTGAGTGTCCTAAATCGCAAACATGTTCAATAAAGTACTGGAAGGCAAAGAAGTTTTGGAGAGCTAAGGAGGGCAACGCACTGGGCTTCACAATCACTTCTTGACTATGTCCTACAGAAATCAGGTAAGATACTCGACACTCATTGTAAATGACCATCTAGCTTGTTGAAGATACAAAAGTCATTCCATCTTTGATTTATTCCTCTTTCCTTCTGGCTATCTCTTTGGGCATTCAACATCTCTAAGGAAAAGAAACGGCTGATGATAAGAGGTAAAATTTCAACCTATGAATTTCATTCCCAGTAAAAGCACTTGAAAAACAAAACAAACAGAATAACCTCTGAGAGACCTAAAAGAAAATACACTTCTAACACTACAAGTGGTTACATAAGAATGCTGCCATTATGGGTAAATTCCTTAGTGTCCACACCTTCTAAATTATAACCATATTATTAATAGTTATATTTAATACCAAAAGAATTAAAGAATTGTTAGGAAAGTTAAACCTGATGATTCCACATTTTAACTATCCTGACTTTATATTACATAAGACAGGGAGACTTGCCTACATAACCTGACAATATAAACAAATACAGAAATATCTTATGATTATCCCCTTCTTCACTGTCTGAGTGAAGGAATGGAAAGAAAGGAAGGAAAAGAAAGCCATGAGGACACTCACAAACCAAAACCACAAGAAAAATAATCTGAAACCAGACTATAGGAGGCAGGAGTAAAGTACAACTCTCTACATAAGAAGTGATTTTGCAACACTAATAGGGCAAACCCACATTCCTGCCACAAGCCTCATCCCAAGCCTAGTGCTCGCAAACAGGCCACACAGCTGGCGGCCTTGAAAGCTTTCCGGCCAGTAACAAGACAGTCAGGGAAACAAGAAGGGCTCAGGACTGAATTGAGCCCTACTCTGATTCTGATAAAACACTGCCCTGCTGGGGTAAAACATTATAGTAGTCAGAAACTAAATTAAATAGATGATTCGAACTTTTATAGAAAAATTCTAAAGAAGCATGGCTTTGAACCTGGGCCTCCTTACTTAGGTAGTAATGAAACGTCCTAAGTATCGCACTACATGCTTTCTAGGGAGTGTCATCCACATGACACATAAGGAGAATGCAGCACCACCTTCAGAAACAATACAGAGGGTATGCCCAGAGTAAAATCTGCTCTTGGTAAATAAACTATGTTTGTGTGCACATTACAGTCCAGTTTCCTCTCAAAATCAAAGCACCATATGGTTGAAAAAGAAAGCTTCATATTAGATTTGGGGACTGAACTTGGTTTACAAGGGCCCAAGGCTTGCTTAATGAGCTGGTTTAAGGGCACCGTATTTTACCAAGCCCTGGGAGTGTCCCCTATGAAACTACCTTGACCAACTCCAAGAAGCCAGACACCTTCCTACACAAGTCCCAAACCCCTCATCTCAATCCCCACAGAACGCTCTAAAGCAGTACTCTGGGTTTTGTTTCCAGATCATTCAAGAAATTACTCATCCAGATCCAGCAATCCCACTTCTGGGTATTGTTAAACAAAAATGTATGGGAAGCCATTGTTTTGGACTGAGCTCCTGCAATAGGCCCCAACAGACCATTCCAAACCAAAATGGAGTCACTCATGCTAAACACCACATCATCAAACTGAAACTTTAAAGAAGCAGATCCCAAAACAGACCAGTTTCTCCTGAAACCAGGAGGTTCCAGTCGTCCTGAGTCAGTGCAATAAGGAAGTCTCTTCTGCTTCAACCCTTACAAAAAAGTAACCTGAAGTTTTCCAATCAGTTTTTCTTTCTATTGTTGTTTCCTTGTTCCCACCTTAGAAAACACACTGTTCTGTTATTGCCCGGTGCAAGCTCATTCTATTTTATAGAATGCAGCTGCACTGACTCATGAATCTAAAATAAAAGTCAATCAGATCTATAACCAAATTTGTTGTAATTCTGTCTTTTGACAGTTCTGGGTCAAAAAGGATCTGAAGGGCACTTGTTGTGGATTCCCAAGAATGCTTGAGGAGCCCAGGAGAGGCATGACTACCTTCTCTTGAAGTACCATCTTCCCCACAAAGCCCCAAGGGTTGTAGGTCTCTGCTCTCTTTTCATTGAGAGCCCTGAGCCAGAGTTAGTTTGTGCTGTGAGAGCGCATGAGCTTGGTGTGGGTACCAAGGGTTAATTTGCACAGTGACAGAACATACGACCTCTTGGGATTTGCGGTGGCTGACTAGTCACTGGCAAGAGCTGCAGTTTTAAAGTCAACTGATAGTGGTTGCAGTAAGTGGTTACTACTGCAGAAGGTGTGAATTCCAGCTTTCAGAATTCTCAGGAATTGGGTTCTACCCTCTTTTTTGTTGTTGTTTTTGGGGGGTGGAGATAGGGTCTCACCTCAGCCTCCTAAGTAGCTGAGACTACAGGTGCACCACCACGTCTTTCTTCACTTCTTTTTCTTACACATTTAGGTAGGGGGAAATCATTGGCTTAATCTTGGTGCCAAAGACACAACCTGACTGGTGGGCATGGTTCGGGAATCTAAGAGCTATCAGAGTGCCCAACATGGAAATATTAGACTACCACACAAGAGGAAAGGCCAGACAGTCTCCAGAAAATGTCCACACAACAGGGTATACTGTGGAAGCATTACAGGACACAACCCTGTGGCATTTCCTTCTAGGCAAATGAAAAGTTTAAGGGACTGACTTTTTTTAAAAACTTAAATCTACCATTCTTTTAAACTTAGTTATTAATACTATCTAACCACGAAGGCAAAAAGAAACTTAGATATAAAGAGTTTATAAAAGTGAGGTCCTCAGGTCAAGCAGGTTTCCTTCTTTTTTCCATGCAAAGTCTAGCCACAGAAAATGCTTTTTTGGCCCTATTTGGTAGTGGGCTCCACCCTGAACTCAGTAAGCCAGTTAAGAAACACAAGCTAAATTGAAAAGCCTTCTGAATTTTCTCCTAGGCTCACCTGGGTTCTTCCTTGTAAAATCCCGAAGTGAATTCCTATGAATTTGTTGTTGCCTGGACATCCATTATTGAAACCTCCTCTGTGTCTCACCTGACTGACACACCCAAACCTAATTCTCCACCGGGTCAGGGCTCCGCCTATCTTGTTAGACCCATCAGGGCAGTATTAGAGTTTATAGTCACGCTCAGGAAAGAAAACTCAAGACCAAATCAGAGGAAAATGCATCAAATCCAGTTTTAGCAGAAATGGATGTTTTGTCCATCCATATGAGCTCTGAGGACATTCAGACCTAAAATTTAGTCCACAGCCTCTACACCTCTGATAACAGGTGACAAGCCGGAAGCTCTTTCTTGGCTTAAAAATCAAAAACAAGAGCGGGCGCGGTGGCTCACGCCTGTAATCCTAGCACTCTGGGAGGCTGAGGCGGGTAGATCGTCTGAGCTCAGGAGTTCGAGACCAGCCTGAGCAAGAGCGGGACCTCGTCTCTACTAAAAATAGAAAGAAATGATTTGGACAGCTAAAAATATATATGGAAAAAAATTAGCCGGGCGTGGTAGCTCATGCCTGGCTCCCAGCTACTCGGGAGGCTGAGGCAGGAGGATCGCTTGAGCCCAGGAGTTTGAAGTTGCTGTGAGCTAGGCTGACGCCACGGCACTCACTCTAGCGAGGGCAACAGAGTGAGACTCTGTCTCAAAAAAAAAAAAAAAAATCAAAAACAAAAACAAAAAACACTTGCATTCTTTCTCAGTGCCTTTGAGATGTAACTTTTTCACAGTTTGGAAGTACAAATTTAGGGCCACCTGGCCAACAACTGATTAGAACAACTGGACAGGTAATTGAAAGACAGAGTCAGAAAGGGGAGAGAAACTTTTATAAAACTGGCAAGTGAAAAATCTTAACGAAAACTCTAAGATCTACTTCTGTCTGTATGTTTACATATGTCTATAAATGAAATGTATGTTACGTGTATGTGATATTTTTCTAAATTGGATGATATTGCCACAATTTATAAAGGGCTCTATTAAATTGGCTTAAAGAAAAAAAATAAGCACTTAAATAAATCAGGTATTCTTTCAGGAAAACAGAACTAACTCTAATGCCTTTTAGTTCATATAGTCTGGCATAATCTTTTGGAAATAACACCAGTTTTAAAATTGTTGGTAAAATAAAACCAAGAATGTCTTCAGAATTGACAGCATTAATTATAATGCAAATATACTTTTCTTTTTTACCTAGATTTACCAAACAACCTTGTTATCTCCTAGATATATAAGGTCATAAAACTGTAAATCCAACCTATGAGCAGAATATACAATGAAAATAAATTGCTTGATGCATGTCAGTCATGGAAATAAAAAGGAAAAGGAAAAACCATGTTTAGTTTTTTAATTTCTTTGTTTCTGTGATAGTTTTGATAATTTCTGGATTTGTCAAAAAATGATTTTAAGGTGATGGCTTGCTTTGTTTTCAATGAGCAATTCAAACATACTTGTTAAGAACAAATAAACTAAGTGAATGTGAATAAATGCTTATAAATGAACTTTTCATAGTTCTAAAATTCTTTTTCAGTAACTTGAAATCTAAAAGTTGTATTATGATGAATTAAGTAACAGATATTCATGAAATGTCTGAGTCATTTCTTAGTTAAAATGCTGAAATATAAATTTCTGAATGTAAGTGTAAAGTATATTTTCACAAGAAATTAAGGTTACTAAGAGTTAAAAATTCTAATTAGTATACGGTAATTAAAATTGGAAATAATAGAGAAAAAACTCCTAATGCAAGGAAAGTTAAAATGCGTCTTGGTAAGTAATGCTCACTTGGAAGATGTGTTTTTTTTATTAAGGAAAAAGAGTAATTTTTGTCCTAAAGTAGAAAGACTCGTTTCAATGTAAGAAAGAGAAAACATATAGGACAAATAACAGAAAAAACATAAGAAGAGTTACAGGAGGTTTCTGGAAGATGAATCTTGGGAAAAGGAATTTAGTGTCATCAAGCTGGCCAAAATTACAAGACAATTATGTTTTTCTGAAAAATCAAGCATTAATATGAAAAGTACACTGATACAAAACTAGAATTTGATCCTCTCTGTTACAATAATGAGGTTTTCGTAGAGTATCTGCTCTTAGTAAGAAATAGTGAAAGGTTTCTCCTTACCTTTTAAGTAATTGGCCTAGGAAACAAAGATTCTATACTTTATCAGGATGATTTCTTGAGCATAATGTTGTCTTGGTAGGTCTTTGAAATAAGAAAACTGAGTCCTCTCTATTAAAAAGCTAAGGTTTTATCAACAACTAAAACTTTCTATATTTGCCTTTGAAGTCTTTTAATTACCAATCTAGTTGAATGAATATTGTTTCACAATAACCTGTGATCCTACTTTGATTGTTTTAAAACTTTGATATTTGACAAACTTCCCAATATCAAATCATAAATTAAGTCTTTTCTGATGTCAGATTAACCTTGGGATTTACAGCTGGGTCCCCGGAAAGCCCCAAGTTCGTTGGTGTTTTGTTTTGTTTTGTTTTGTTTTTTATGGGGAGGGGGGAATCTATTATACAGCATGGTGAGTACTGCGTTGTACACTTCAAAATGCCTGTAAGAGTACATTTCAAATGTTCTCACCACAAAAAATTAAGTTTGTTAAGTGATGGATATGTTAATTTAATTATTCCATGTTATATTCTTGAATCATATTTATAGCCCATAAATATAGACAATTATTATATAAATTGTCAGTTTACAATACATTTTTTTAAAAGACATTACTCATCCAAAGGAAATCTGCATAGGCACCTGAAGAGCAGGATATGTGACATCCATTTTCTTCCTCAGAAAGGACGTAGTCTTACTAAGACATTCTTCACCAAACAGGAAGCAAAACAACATTGTTTTCCTATGAGGTTTGAAGTTTTCTATTGCTACAAGAGGAATGCTTTCTTTTTTAGGTAGAATATACTTACAAACTTGATTTCTAGGTAATGCTTTGCCAAGTTATATAATATAGCTTTTCTGGTGGTTTCCTTTTTTATATTTGTTTTATTTTGTGACAGAGTCTCACTCTGTCACGCTGGGTAGAGTGCAGTGACATCAGCCTAGCTCACTGGAATCTCAAACTTCTGGGCTCAAGCTATTCTCCTGCCTCAGCCTCCCAAGTGGCTGAGACTACATGTGTGAACTATGACGCCCAGTTAATTTTTCTATTTTTAGTAGAAACGGGTTCTCGCTGTTGCTCAGGCTGGTCCTGAACTCCTGAGCTCAAGCAATCCCTGCCTCAACCTCCACGAGTGGTAGGCTAGGATTACAGGCATGAGCCACCAACTGACCTGTTTTTATTTTGGGTTTTTTTTTTTGGTAAAATGACTAAATAAATAAAACTATCTACAAACTGCCAGTAAGTTATTTATTTTATCACATCACCTAAATATAACACTAAGAAAATCATCACGTTTACCATTAAATCTAAGGTACACTGGTAATCTGTAACTCAATGTTTTTGGCATCGTTCTTAAGGAAATCTGCTTCTTTCAACAAAGTTATTATATGTGTAGGTCTTAATCAAGACTATTAATATTAGTCCACCATTATAAAGGTTATAAAGAGTTATTATAAATATATTTAAAATAAACATTAATGATTATCATAATGTGGCATAGATAAATGGTATGAGCTTCCTTTTCACTTAGAAAGCAGTATTCATTCCAAGTACAGAAAATTATAGATTTCTATTAATATGCAAGCAAGACACCAGTTATTGTATGATTATAAGCAATACTATCAAGGGCAATATGAGTATTTACAAGTATTATTCAAAATGCTAACAGCCAGCACCAATATTTGGATTTCAGCACAGTTCCTTCTCCAGCAACCATACCTGGTAGGTATTAGGAGGTAAAATTCACATAAATTTTGGAATTTAACAAACCACAACTCATATATTGACTTCTGCCATTTACCACACATGTGATCCTGGACAAGTTAATTAACCTCATTTGGCCTTAGCTCCTTCAATTGTAAATATTGGGAGTAATACTTTACTGGGTTTTTAAAAGAATAAATCTTAAAATGTATATAAAGTATATTACAGAAGGGTCTGGCGCATATATGCTTTATAATAGCAGCAATTACTATAATCATTGTTAAAGTTGCAGAGATCAACCAACACCTACTAATTTAACCAAAATAAATGTGAAATGCTCAGGACCTTCAGAAATATTTCATAGAATTTGTTTTAAAAGATATTTTTGGACTTGTACTTCTGGGTTCTACAAAGTCCAGATAGCATCTTCTGTCATACACGAGTTAGGCTTTGGCATAAGACTCTTCTATCAGGCACTATCTTGACATTAATGAGAGCCAACCAGGTATTCCATCATTACTTGAAACACTAGGTCTGCCAATTACTGAGTCAGATTTAACTAATATATAAACTACTCAGGCTATGCTAAACACTTAGGGAGGCTGTATTAAATTTTTCAACAGCTAGTCAGTGAGTATTGAGTCCACTGAGTACATAGCTGTATAATGGAAACTTGGCACATACATCAATGATCAAATATAATCCCTGCTCTCCAAGAGTACAGCATCTACATAAAATAAAGAAACAAAAAGGAAATTAAATAAAAAGGTAGGGAAATGTATAATAATATTTTCTAGTATAATGGTTAGCTAAAGAGGGTTATGCAAGCTGGTTGATGGACAAATGATGTTATTTAGAAGAGCTTCTTTGAATCAGTGAGTGTTGCTGTCTTAAAAACAAGAAACAATATTATGGATGACTAATAGATGAGAGGCAGTTATAAATTACAATTTGGATATTAAATGAAGCAACAGTAAGAAAGCACATCAACGCGGGATGAAATGTAAGTAATTTTCACAGTGAAAAGCAAATTATCTGGGGTAGGAAAAGAATAAAATTAGCAAACTTCAAAATGGTTACTGACATTAAGCATGCTAAAGCCTTATCTGGAAATATAACAAAATTTTAAAAATGATTATTTGATATATTAAGACCTTTGCTAATTATTCAATGGGGTGGGGGATGGGGGGATCATTGCCTGGGGATACTTAATTTATCACTACAACTAAGTCTCTATGAACAACAGGTAAATCAGATTGCTGATTATATAGTTATAACATTGTCTCACAACAAATATCAAACTATCTTTAACCTTTCTGTCACTTGGAAAGAGCCTATTACATGTATTATTACAGATACAATATCCTCGTTTTCTAAAAAAAATAGACCCCGAAAAACGTCCAAAATTTAAAGAATAATATATATATGTACACACAACTATTCAATATTATATGGTAAGTTACCATAGTATTTGCAGGATGATCCTGATTTTCACTGGGAATGAACATGCTTCCCTGAGCCTCTAGGGTCCTACTTCCTACACCCAGCCCCACCCTATTCCCATGACTGGTCCCACAATACCACTCTAACTGGCTCTGCAACTAGTTTTTCTCTACCTCTGCAAATCTGTCTTAAATAATAAAGGATTCCATTTTTCAAGACTGACATACATATGGCTAGGATACATGGTCTTAGGACAAAAATACATAAAGTAAGTTGGCCATTGTTCCACTGTGGAAAATTTGGAAAACAGAGAAAAGTAAAAGAGAGGGGCAAATGTTTCACCACCATCACTACCACTCATAAATTAACATCTGTTAATATTTTAGCTAATATTGTCATTTAGTTTATTTCTTTCAGATGTTTTCCTATCCATATCTTTAAACATGATTAAATACTATTCTTTATGACCATTTACTACTCAGTTATTTTTCTTGCTATTACTGTTATTTCTATCATAAGAATATGGTATCATTTACATAACCATTTCTTCCCAGTTGTTCACTGTTTCACTGTTTACAGAAAACATATGATAGAAATCGTTGTATGTAAGTCTTCATCTGAATACATAATTACTTCCTAGGTATTGCTAGGTCAAAATATATGCTCAGGCCAGGCGTGATGGCTTACACCTGTAATCCTAGCATTCTGGGAGGCTGAGGCAGGAAGATCGCTTGAGCTCAGGAGTTCGAGACCAGCCTTGAAGAAAAGCAAGACCCTGTCTCTACTAAAAATAGACAAATTAGCTGGGCATGATGAAGGGGGGCTGTAGTCCCACCTATTCCAGGCCCAGCAATTGGGAGGCAAGAGGATCACTTGAGCCCATGAGTTTAAGGTTGCAGTGAGCTATGGATGATGCCACTGCACTCTACCCAGGGCAACAGAGCAAGACTCTGTCGCAAGGAAAAAAAAAGATATGCTCAGATGTAAGGCTTTTGATATATAAAGCCAAAGTATTTTCAGAAAAGTTGTACCAATTTACACGGTAGACTAGCTGCTGTAAATGATCTTTTAATCACAACTTAATTAACAACAGGCAGTTTCTCATTTATTCAATCACTCATTTTACTAATTTGATACGATTAGAAAAAAATGACTTTTTTTTTTTTTTTTTTTTTTGAGACAGAGTCTCACTCTGTTGCCCAGGCTAGAGTGCCATGGCGTCAGCCTAGCTCACAGCAACCTCAAACTCCTGGGCTCAAGCGATCCTCCTGCCTCAGCCTCCCGAGTAGCTGGGACTACAGGCATGCGCCACCATACCCAGCTAATTTTTTCTATATATATATATCTTTAGCTGTCCATATAATTTCTTTCTATTTTTAGTAGAGACGGGGTCTCCCTCGTGCTCAGGCTGGTCTCGAACTCCTGAGGTCAAACAATCCACCCGCCTCAGCCTCCCAGAGTGCTAGGATTACAGGTGTGAGCCACCGCACCCGGCCGAAAAAATGACATCTTAACTGCAGTTTTTGCTTCTACTTTTTATTTGAGAATCAGGTTGGCTGAGCTCGGTGGCTCACACCTGTAATCCTAGCACTCTGGGAGGCCAAGGCGGGAGGGTTCCTTGAGCTCAGGAGCTCAGGACCAGCCCAAATAAGAGCGAGACACCCCCCCACCTCTGTCTCTACCAAAAATAGAAAAAGTTAGCCCATGCCTGTAGTCCCAGCTACTCAGGAGGCTGAGGCAAGAGGATCCCTTGAGCCCGGGAGCTTGAGGTTGCAGTGAGGTATGATCACGCCATTGCACTCTACCCGGGATGACAGAGTGGGACTCCGTCTCAAAAAAAAAAAGTCAGGTCTATTCTTTATAGAGGCTAAAATGGGACTTAGCTTTCCTCTGGCATTCTGATCATCCAAAGCTTCATCATCTCTAACCTCACCACCTCATAAATGGAGGCCATTACCACTAACATCCTAAGCAACTGACTGTTCTTGCGCTGGGACACACCTACCATTCTAATAACAGAGACAGGCTCAAATGAGGCCACCAGGCCTATACTACTCCTCACTTCCTAAAGGGCAAGACAAGCCTAAAACACTTGGTTAAGGCTTAACAGACTTCCACCAAAACTCCTATAGTTCTTAACAATACTCTTCTCAACTGTTCCTAGTACCCATGGATATGGTTCAATGTAGTACTATTTTCAAAGCAGCCTAGTACATATAATACAAACTGGGAAGCTGTATATATATGCATATAAAGTACACATGCTCTTACCCTTAATTAAGTGAATAGCACATACATATAAGTCTGTATATAAAGTACACATATTCTTACCCCTATTATTTATTATAAGTTCTAGCACATACATGTGAAAAGATATAGCCATTTTCCTGTTAGTTGAAAATAGTGACAGTAATAAAATTAATACAAATAGTCATGGATTACTGACCTTTGTACTTATCACACACATGCACAAACACACATGTATACACACACATACATACACACACACACACACACACACACACAGAACCAGCTGTGATTCCTAGAATTATACAGAGAACTTAAAGTAATTTGGAAGACATCTTTTATAAAATATGCAATAAGGTAGGTTGCCATGAGGAAAACAGGAAAATTTTAATTTCTTATGTTACTTATGCATGAGGAATCATGAAGATTGTTGGTCACTGCCTCCAGCAATCCCCTGTTGAAGATTTTAAGCTCAAAAGCTAGTGAAATGCACTTGACCATCATGGAGGTTACTCTTAAACACACTGTAACTCTAAGCTATTTTTCCCCAACCCTCATGATCGTCCAGATATGTAAGGCAGAATAGAAAGGTGATGAGATATATTTAACTTTCACTGATTTTAGACTTTAAAGTACTGGCAATAGTCCCTAAATTCAACATCAACTTACACAAAGCAGAAATAGCCTTTAAAAAAATAAAAGGGCTCAGCTACCTTACTGCGGTTCTAATAAATAACTTCTTTACTAGGTTTCTCTAGAGCCTGCACTTAGAACCATCAGTAACTTCACTCATTCCTGACCCAACAGCCCTTTACCAGCAACAAATGCACTTCATTATCTTTGCTTAAGCTTTCCTTGCCTAACTTCAAACTTTTCCATTCACATTGTAAGATTACATATATTCTTGAAATTTGCTCAAGGAGATTAATACAGACTGCTGCTGTCATCGCTTTCGTTACAAAACAGGCACATATGAACAGTCTTCAAATGAGCAACAATCTTGCTTTGTATTCATCTGCATTTTGAATAATAGTATTATTTAAGGAATATATCTGAAACAAATTAAGTATGCCTAGTAACAGAATACTCAACAGAAAGTAAGACTTCGGTATGTATCCTCTCTTCATAAATGCATACCTACATCTATACATTTGTGAGAAGGCCTGAAAATTTATGAAGTCTATAATATATTGTAATTCATTCAAATATTGTCCAAAGGATACCTCAAAGCTTGCTGAATACCAAAACTGCTTTAATTGCTTTAACTGAGTGTATTTCAAAGATATTTATTTTAAGCAACTCTTCAACCCATCCTCTGTAAGAAAAAAAAATGGTAGCATAAATCAAAACACTGACAAAGTTAATTCAGTTAAAAGCCAACCAGTTAAACAAAGCAGCAGTACAATCTCACAATATGACACTCTTCACAACTAACCAAAACACTCCAACTAAAACAAAATCTACTTAACCGTGGAAAGACATTTACCTGGATTTCCAAAGTGGTTTTTAATCTTACTAGAGAAAGCAATCACACAATGGATAATAGGAACACTGATGCTTAAAAAACAGAATGAAGATTAGATAGATAGATAGATAGATGTTTAAAACTACCTTACCTATCAAGTGCTTCCAACAATCTCCAGTCCTTGGAGAAGCAGCATTTTAATGAACCGAGTACATGCATCTCAGAGGCTCAACCCACATTTCCTGATTTCTATGACAAAGATTGTCATTAAGCTACCAAGATCACCAGGAATGCAGTACACCAGTGTGGCCACACTTAAATAAACCTTTCATCTACTCTGAGCAAAACAAAAACACTGTGAAACTGGTATGGCAAGTCATACGACTTAGCACTATTATACATTAGTTTCAGATGAGACCGCCTGACTAATCAGTACCTGAGACACACAGAGAAAAGCTGAACACCTGTAACTTGCACTAAATTTGGAAAAACAAGAACTAATCAATTCGAGCACCTTTTAGCAGAATGACTATGAGATTATATAAACAATCAAATGAATATAATTCCAGATAAAGTTCCATAGATGATATGTAGTTGCTATATTTCATTGCAAAAATCCCCATGACTTTTCAGTAATAAAGGTCTCTCTCCTCAGCTCCTCTACAAGGCAATTTGGATATTGCTAACTGTAAGTTTGCATCACTTTTGGATACAATTTTTCTTGTCCTCTCCAAGTCTTGTGCTCTCCAAGTCTCCTTTGTAAATATCATTTATAATCTGGAGTCCTTGAATAAAGATCTTTTACCATCTTAAATTTCTTAGATAAATTTCCTTAAATGCAATTCTAAACAAAGTAAGTGGTTTCTGGAACATTGAACTTGTCATTATAGGAAGAACTTTGTTAATATTAGTGATTAAACAAGCAACCAAGGATCACTTACTAAAAAAGGGATTAAGAGAAAAAAACCTCAGCAATGTTCAAGACCATGTACACATTTATTAATCTCTATACATTAAACATTTTTTCATGTTAAAACATAACTTTTAATTTGAATATCCCTGTGTCAAATTCGATACTCTACCACAATAATTAAAAATTAAAAGAAAGGGAAAAAATAGAACTTCATTACCAACAAGTAATGAAGATGTAAAGCAACTAGAAGCCCCAATACAGTTGGAGGTAAACTGCACAACCACTTGCAAGCCTGTTTGGTAGTACCTACTAAGGCTCAACATACATATTTCCCAAGACTCAGCAATTTTGTTCTTGGGTATACCCAAGAGAAGTGAAGGCTTATGTCCACTAAAAACAAGTACAGGAATGTTCACAACAGCTTTATCCATAATAGCCAAAACTAAAAATGACTAAAATGTTGATTCACTCATCAACAGGATGAATAAATACATCTTAATATATTCATAGAATGGAACACTACACAGCAACGAAAACAAAAACCCCAACACTATGTACTACGACATTGATGAATCTCACAGATGCAATGTAGAGTGAAAGAAGTCTGCCACAAAAGTGTAGTACATCCTACATGGTTAAATTTGAAGTTCAAGAACACATAAAACTAATCTATGGGGTATAGAGATCTATCTATGGGGATCAAGGTCACAATAGTGGTTATCTTTGCATCAAATAAGGAACAAGGTGAAAAAAACTTACGAATGTCAATAGTAAAATGCAATAGCTGATGGTCATGGGAAAAAAAATCAGACAAAAATTAAACTTTGGAAAAGTCTGATGTCATAATATAACAGCAAAATGCTGAAAATAACTCAACAAAAATTCATATGCATAATATTTACTGAGTCACCAGAAAAAGACATTATATTTATGCAATCTTAGTAGATGGAACTGTGTGTAATACACTTACAAAAGATTTCTGGTTGTAAGTGGTTAAATAAAATCAACTCTAACACCCAAGAGTTGGTTATCTCTATTTATCTGGAACAGGCAGTTATGCAAAGTAAATAGGTAAGAAATTAATAGTTACTTTCTTCTCCTAAATAAAAACTTTCAATTAGCTAATTTGTTTTAAAGGCTCTCATACTCCCATTTACTTAAGAATAGTCAGCATAGAAAATAGTTCTAACATAGAGGAATTTATTTACATCCTGAAATGCTCATACAGTACAGCTTTTAATTATAAAAAGCAAACTATGCTTACATTATGTTAGCAAACATATTCTATTTTTAACATATTATTTATTGGGCTTTCTCTTATAATAATGATCAGAAGTAAAATTATCATCTATTAATCATTTCTGCATCTAGAAATAACAGCATAAAGCTTTCTTACTAAAATAAAACAAAAAACAGAATCTTTTACTGACCAATTTAGTGCCAGAAGGCTAAAGTAAAAAGTTTAAAATAACCTAACACAATAGAGTATAACACATAAGTAATCACAAAAATAATCATTTTAGTCTTTAAATTTTAACTACAACTTTCATGGGTCCTTGAATTTACTCTAATTCAAAATTCTAGCTTGCTCAAATATAAAATGCTACTAAAAATTTTAAACTAATTTTTAAAATTACTACAAATGCATAAGTTACAGAGGTGTTTTCCTTTTACAGTTCTCTTCAGTTCACTAAGAATTCATAGCTAAAAGTAACAGAAATTCCTTCCTTAAGGTAGAATGTCTAAAACTAGTGCTCTGTATTAATTTACATCAAACTCTTTAAAAGTAAAACATTTTGATGTTATTTTAGATCTAGATTTTTTTCTGGCATTAAACTGCATACTACTAGAGAAATCAAAGTAAAAGTCAGACTTTAGCCAATTCATTTTCAACTCAGCTTTAATTTTCATTTAAACTTCATCTTTAAATGCTTACATTTAAATTTTCTAAAGCAAAATCTCATATTCAGTGAAGTAGCAATCAAATACATTGTGAACAAAATAAAATCATTAAGATGTTATAGTCCCAGCAAAGGCAGTATGAATAAATGCAGTTTTCACACACATAGACAAACTACACTTTTAAACAATAAACCATGACTTACATCATCACATGAATAAAGATGCTGAAAATGTTAGAATGCAAAGTCCCCTTAAGGTCAACAAGATTTGCTTTTATATTCATGTTACATGGACTCCTTCATTAAAGTTTCAAAAACAATACTTATGAAAAGCAGTTACTATGTGATGACAGAAGCTACTTTAAGACTTGTAAATCAACTATTTTACTAAAAACCAAGTATATAGTAAACAGTAACTTGAATTAAAAGCGGTTGGGGAAGAAGCCAACACAATTAATTGCTTGTTGCTAAAACTGGACAAAGTAAATATTCTAAATTTTTTAAATCTCTAGGAATTTTTTTAAAAACGTGAGTTAATTTTTTCAGTTAATAAACATCTATACTTCTCTTTGAGCAGAGAGTATCTTTGCCAAGATTAGCCTACTGTGAATTAAAATGGCTACATTTTTAAGCAGGTTTAAAACTATGCTTAATAATTGAAAAGAAAACCACATACACTTGAATATATTCCAAAATACTACAATATATTACAATTTGATTATACTTCTGAGCCCATATCAAGAATGCTGATATGACTAATACATTTTCCCAACTTATTCCTAATTCTAAATAGAAAAATGAGTCTTTTTCTGTGGAAGCTGATAGAAAAGTCTGCCAAAATCCCCTTTGACTATTTTAGTCATAAGTTTTACCGTTGCAGTTGTTTTTTAGGGGGGGTGGAGCTTTTTTTAAACAAATATATGTACTAAGACATAATTTAAATGGATTTTAAGAGCAAATTTTGATGCTTATATCAATTTTTTTTCATTTTAAATAATTCACAAGTGATCAACACTTGCTTTTTTGCCCTTACTACTCCAAGCCTATTTAATCTTTAAAGATCAAACTCCAGGAGTCCATAGTTCAGAGAGACACATGCTTTCCGAAAGCTGGGATGTGGGGTTGCTTAATACAGAGAGAGAGAAATAAAGCACTGAAGTCATCACATAATGGAGACAGGGAATAAATTATTTTTATTCACAGAGTACAATGCCTGTACTTTATCGTAACAGGCTTGAAAGGTAAATATGAGAAAACTGAGTTTAAATAACTTGTCTAGGGTTTCCCTGCTCGTGGCAAAGTGAGGATTCAAACCTAAGATTTCACTTTCCAGATTCCATTCTCTTTCCACCCTACCTTCATCCACCCCAATGTACTTGTAGCATTTAGCGAGAAGCTGGCTGGACCAGTCTTTTCCAGGTGGTTGCAGGGCATGTTCAAAGACTAGACTTTATTACTGGCAGACTGGAATGAATTAAAAAACTCAAATCCTAAAGTGAACCAAGTCCAGGATACTCAGAAGCAGTCACTATAACACCGAGGGGTACCCGGGTGCCAGAGCTGTCAAACCACCTATGGCCACGTGAGTCGCAGACCCCCTTCCGCTCTGTACTGCAGCCTGAACTCCCCCCGCGTCAGGCAGTCCCGGCACCGGCCTGGAGATGAAGCCTCTTGCTCAGTGACAGCAATCGTTCCCTTGCTCCAACACACCCTGAATAACCTGCTTGGTTAGATTCTCTTTCAAACACTGCCGGACATCAGCAGCAAAAAGTTTACACAAACTTTCAAAATTGCACTGGGTTTACAGTTTACCGAGGCATGGAAGTTTGAGAACCACTGGCCTGGGCACAGCTACGGACACAGCCAACAAAGCCAGTACGCGTTGATGGTGACCAGTACCTGCACTTGCTGATTCAGCAGTCCTAAAAGCCGTCCAGCACCCTTCATCAGCTTGCTGTAGCTAAGATTCTTCATTCAGGCTGTTTCATAACAACATGCCCCTTGTCTGAGCAATATGGCACACATACGACTGGGTGATACTGGCCAGTTATACCGTCACATAATAAATGCTTTGCACATAAAATATGCTTATTAATCATTAATTTCCCTCCTTCCTTCCTTCCGCAATTTCCTCTACTTCACATCAATCTTCTCCCCTCTTTTTGTTTCCACTGCTACTATGCTAGTCCAGGTCTTCACACTTTCACCCTTCAATACACTGTTAACTAACTAGTCTCTCTCCCATGCAATTCATTCTACATACTGCTACCTAACTGATCAAACTCCACTCAAAACTCTTTCAGTGGCTCTATGTTGTGAACCAAATCAATTCTTAACACTGCTGCCTAACTTTTAAGGCCTAATTTGTATGCTCCTTAATTATCCAAGCTAATCTCATACTTTAGATGGACACCAAAGAACGGAATCAGCCTCTACAATTCAACAATCACCAATCAGACCAAGTCAGCCTTCATGCTTCCTAACACAGCATAGGTCGGCTGGACCTTTGATGGTGTCAATGTACCCTCATTCCCACTTGAAAACTTTTAACAGTTGCCTCCCCCCCCCCCCCCCCCCCCGACATACATAATTAAATTCACACTCTTAACATGACTTCCAAAACTCTTATAACCTGGCTCCAAACTGTCTTTGCTATACCTTATTCTTACCACAACCAACATGTATCCTATTCTCACTGGGCTCTTTGACTTTCCTAGCAGAGACCACGGTGGCCTTCCCTGAATCAGTCTGCATCATGTGTTCACCCTGGATCTATATCCCCATTATCTCTATATCCCCATTATCTCTACCTATTAACATCCCTCAAGATTCTGCTCCTGCTTCTTCAGGAACCTTCCCTGATCTCACCTCTGAGAATTAAATCTCTCTAGTCTGTGTTTACACAAAACAT
Source organism: Lemur catta (assembly GCF_020740605.2). NCBI lineage: Eukaryota > Metazoa > Chordata > Mammalia > Primates > Lemuridae > Lemur > Lemur catta. The sequence continues at coordinate 82,224,967 of NC_059136.1, read as the reverse complement.
TCTTTTCCTTTTTTTTGAGACAGGGTCTCATCTTACTTTGTTGCCCAGAATGGAGTGCAGTGGAGCGATCATTGCTAACTATAACCTCAAACTCCTAGGCTCAAGTGATCCCCCTGCCTCCACCTCCTCAATAGCTAGGACTAAAGGTACACATTACCACACCTGGCTAAGTTTTTAATTATTTTTTTTTAAATGGGGGTCTTGCTATGTTGCCCAGGCTGGTCCCAAACTCCTGGCCTTAAGCAACCCTCCTGCCTCACCCCCAAAAGGCCTCCAAAATTGCTGGGATTACAGGAATGAGCCACCATGCCCAGCCCACAAAACACTCTTTATCAAACACTGTCTTGTATTTTTTTTTCAATTGGTCTACACAAGTTATCTTGCCTATTAGACCATGAAACTCTTAGGAGAAGGGAGTTCTGGCTTGATCTTTACATCAATCCTAATAACTCATAGCACAGTGCTTTCCTTGAAATGCCTTGGTTATAGTAAATACCAATAAATGGAATGTATCTAGATCCTTGGCAGATGCCATCAAATACTCTACCTGGAGGATGTGGTGAGAAATGAAATATAAGCAAAATAACAAAACTTGGATTATCAAAAAGTAGAGACTGAAAAACAGTGAAGACTGCTAACACTATTTAATAATATTCATTCCACTCAGGTAATTATCTCTACCTACAAAACCACAATTATTTCAACCATGTTCATTCATTTCTGCTTCCACGATCTCTGCTCACACTGCCCCATACTTGCTTTCCCTTTTCTTCAACTTCTACAATAAGCTTTTCCTGAAATGGCATAAACACATTCACACAGGTACCGCAATGTCTGTTATCTAGAAAGCAGAACTGAGCTCTTTGCAACCATGGTAGGGCCAGCTCCTACCAATAAATGTCTTTTTGTCAATTGAAGCAATACACTAAAACAGTTGAACAGACTTTACACCACCTCTGAAGGGCTTATTTTTTTAATTGTGATAAAATGCATATGACATAAAATTTACCATCTCAATCATTTTTTAGGTGCACAGTTTAGTACTATTAAGTACATTCACACTGTTGTGCAACCCATGTCTAGAACTATTTTCATCTTGCAAAACTGAAACTGTACACCCATTAAACAACTCCCCGTTGCCCCCACCCCCCTGCTCCCTACCCCTGGCAACCACTATTGTATTTTCTGTCTCTATGAATTCAACTACTCTAGGTACTTGGTAAGACTGGAATCATAAGTACAGTCATGTGTCACTTAATGATGAGAATACCTTCTGAAAAATGCCTCATTAGGCAATTGCATAGTTGTGCGAACACCATGGAGTGTACTTACACAGACCTGGATGGTCTCGCCTACCACACAGCCATGTAGGCCACACGGTACAGCCAACTGCTACGAGGCTACAAACCTGTAGAGCATGTTACTGTACTGAATACTGTAGGCAACTATGACCATATGGTAAGTATCTGTGTACATAAACATAGAAAAGGTAAAGTAAAAACACGGTATAAAAGATAAAAAATGGTACACCTGTATAAAGCCCTTACCAGGAATGGAGCTTGCAGGATTGGAAGTTAGTGGCTCTGGAGGAGGCAGTGAGTGAGTGGTGAGTGAATGTGAAGGCCTAGAACATCATACACTTTTCTACAACCAGCAGCACGGTAGGTTTGCTTACAGCAGCAGCATCAGAAAGGTGTGAGTAATGCATTGAGCTAAGATGTTCTGAAGGCTACATCATTAGGCAACAGGAATTTTTAAGCTCCTTTATAATTTTATGGGACCACCATTGTAAGTGCAGCCCATCATGGACCGAAACATCATTCTATGGCACATGACTCTATGTCTTTTTATGACTGTCTTATTTCACTCAGCCAGTTCATCCATGTTGTAGCATGTATCAGAATTTCCTTCCTTTTTAAGGCTAAATAATGTGCCCTTATATGCATATACCACATTCTGCTTACCCATTCACCCAAAGACGGACACCTGGGTTGCTTCGACCTTTCGGCTATTGTGAATAACGGTGCTATGAACACACATGTACAACTGAAGGGCTTGCTTTGAGGTAATTCGACAGTCACTCTGGAGGGGCTGTGTGATAAGGGGAGAGGACAAGGACACCTCAAAGGGAAAAAAAGTCATCCTCCAAAGTAGCTAAAAATGAGGGAGATCAAGTGTCGCACACATACAACGATGGAGACAGGTTTGTATGTGTAGAGATGCCATGGACCAGGAGATGCTCACAACACAAATGAGTGCTAACCTAAACTCATTAATATCACTGAATACCTGGTATGGACTGAATATTCATAACTGTAAGAGCGTACACACACACACACGTCAGCTCCCCCCAGCACTGCTCAGGAGAATCGCAAATCACCATCAAATAGATAAATCCCTGCTACTGCTCATCCTAAAGTATATGAGAAAAGCAGGTCCTTCAGCACTGGCACTCGCGGTGTTCAATTTTTTATCCGGCAACGGTACTGTCTCTCTCCCTCTCTCTTCCCTATGCCTAGCTTCTCCCATGAACTTGAATACAGGTCTCATGTTCAGCCCCAGATCTGCAGGTTGAGAGGGGAGAATTTGTTCTGGGTACAGGAAAGTCTCTACCATAGAATAAGAATTCGCAAACGGCCGCTAACAAAGCCCGATCAGCGTCACTCACGGTAAGAAGCTGCCACACTTACACTGCCTGCCTTCCAAATGTAGGGAAGAGAAAGATTGTGAGGAGTAAATCCAGCCAGCATATCCCTCCCAGAGCTCCTTGTCTCCTCACAGAAAGCTTCAGAAGACAAAGGAAAGAATCAGAACTCCACTTTCCAAGAGAGATCGTTCTGACAAGGTGACAGAGCATGGTGGTTAAGACCACAGATTCTGGAGGCCGCCTGCTGAGAATGGAGTAGTGGCTCTCCACACACTTGCTGTGGGACCTTAGCCAAGTTACCTCACCTCTGCGTGCTCTCTGTACAAAGGGGGAAATTGTCATACTCCCTTCACAGTGTTGCTATCAGGTTTTAAGTAAATGAGTTAATATTCATAGAGCACTTAGAACAATGCCTGGCCCATGGTAAGCACTATACAAGTTTTTGTAATAGAAATAAGTAGTTTAAGTTCTATGAAAATATCCAACACTACAAAGGCACATTCAATGAAGTCGTGGTGCCTCAACCAATTTTTAATGTGTTCATTCCTCAATATACACATGCATAACCACAAATTTAATTATCCATAACTAAAAAGTCAGTAAAACTGTCTTGCAATGATGCATGCCCAGAGGGGAAAACAAGCTTTGATTGCTTTGTTAATTACTAATGAATTTCTTCTTAACAAAGATAAGAAAACATATTACTCACGAATGCTTCCATTTAGTACTTAAAATATTACTTGCTAGCTTTATACATGTTTATACTCGTTTAATTAGTGAATTCTAACTTCTAGTGTAACACAGTATGAAGGATAAGCTATATGATTTTCCATAACACTAGCAGATACAGAAGAACAAAACAAAGACGTTAGGCTGAATTTTCCAATACTCAAATAAATTCTACTTAATAATACATGTTCAATACCATGTTGTCACCTCAATGTATTTTGTGCAAATGCTACATTTCAATCATATAAAAACTTTTATTTCAATACAGATCTCTTTTTTTCTAGCACAGTGCTTTCTGTATACAACCAATTTTAAAGATCCTGGGATTCTTTTCTCCTAAGAAAAAAATTTAAAACCTTTTTGAAATGCTGCTAGGATTTGAAGTATTTTGTTGTTACCTATACTACAGAATTCAACAATACACCTAATACTGCACATACGTAAGTAATTATTTAACCAACCAGCCATTTCTAAATGATTTATCTGTTTTGACATTAAATTCCTTGTAGTTTTAAAATTCAAAATATATGGATTTTAAAAATTAACCACACTAAGACAAGCAATTTCAAAATCTTTAAAATTAATGTAATAGAAAGCAAAGGAAAACAAAACAAAGAATCCCAAAGCAGTCCTTTAAGGTTTGTGGAAAATCAAAGCTTCTCTTACTAATTAATTAGCTTTTATAAGTCAATTTTGAAATCTTACTGAATTATTTCCCTCAAAATCTAAAACACAAAAATATTGCTTCGTTCTTCCTAATGTTTATAACAATTCAAATAAAATTACTTTCATGTTAAGATATTTTTAGTTTAATACTACATTATCATTAATTTGAAGGAAATCCAAATAATTTGGCTTCTTTCTTTGATTCTATAGCCACAAACACATTTTCATTTGGTCATCCTAATACTAAGCTAACATGCTTGCCGCAGACTTTCATATGCTGAATTACTGCCAACCTTAGACATTCTGGAATGCACTAGATAGTGCATGTGTGCCAGAATACACATTATAATATTAATACATTATTATTTTATGCTATTTGGTTTTTAAAAAGAAAAAGATTTCTCCCTAGTCCACAATTTTGTACTTTTCTTCCTTTGCAGTTACCCCCCCTCACCCACTGTTGGAAGAAATCTCTTCTAGAACATTTATTAGCCAAGCAGCAAAATACATGTAAGATACATTCTAAATATGCTGTTTAACACCTACAAAATATAAATGATGCCACCAGACAGAGCACATGAAGACAGTATTTCACAAATAACAGCCTATAAGCCATTAACCATTAACTTATATTCTATTTCACTACAGGCACTAAGCAGAAAAGATAAATATTTAGTATTCCCCTTTGGTCAATAAATTTGAATTATTTCAACAGTCACTGCAAATACATTAGCAAGTGCCTATAGTTATAACTCCATAGGTTAGTGAACAAGTTTCAAGGGACAAAGTCACTAGTAGAACTGAAGTTTATTCAATGCCTCAGATTGAATGCTCCTTTAAAACTTCTGTTTTTATAAATGAAATCAGTGCAAAATTTCTACTTACGCCTTTTCTGGTCTTCAGGTTCCATTCTGTCGTACATAACATCCTTTCCAGAACATCACCAAAAAATTAAAATAATGGATAAACCTTTCAATACCACTACCATTCTAAAGGTGATCCAAAAACTCAAGTAATCAGTGATGACTTATATAGCACTTTAAAATGGGTGACCAACTTGAAATTCTAAGAACAAAAGATCCCTTCTTTCATTAAGGATCTGAGTCTTACTTGAAGCTTTCACGCTAATTCACGGTTAAGAAAAAGTGAAAGAGAAGACGTTCAACATGAGTTTCATAGGAGAATATAATCCTTCTAGAAAAATGTGTTTCAAAACTCCATTTTAGTGTTGACTGTTTGGAACTTGGGACACTCGCTCATATGAACAGGATTATAAATGGTTATTAGGTTAACCCAGACCAACAACAAAAGCCTTTTTAATCCCTATATTCTATGTGTGTACAGCGTACTTACAATTCTGTAAAAGCTAACTGGCATTCACAACATCTCAGTGAGGATACTCAACATCCTAAGCAGGGGTGTCAGGAATCCACAGACCCTCCCTCCTTGCACCAGTGGAATAGTGTCTCCCACTGAATGAGGCAGGAGTTCCACTGGGCCAGTGGGGGTGGGGGGGACTTTTGGGATATAGGAAATGTTACAGGAAAGATGATGAGGTAGGTAAAGTGGGGAAGGTTTGACAATGGCCAAAGACCAGGACAGGGACCGTATGAGGGCAGTGCTAAGCCTGAGAGCAGACAGCCATGGGCGAGGAACAGCGAGTGGTGAGGCAGGAGGACGCCGAACTAAACCAGCAGGCGATTCTCAGCCCAGGCCAGCCTCTGCCTCTCTTTCAACTCACCTCAACTGCTACCTTTGCCCAGGATTTTGCTCCTCCTCTGATCCACTACAAAATAGAACATAGCCTCTCTTACGTCTCCATTAACAACAAACCCTCTAGACGGCTAAGGATTTTTACTGTTAACGACAGCAGAGTATTAAATGGGCTCTCTCACGCACTGGTTAATGGTGAGTTGTTTTTGGAGGGAAATGAGACCCCATTCTGTGCAGTGAATGAAAGATAAATGGCTTCTCTCTAGACTAAGGCAGGGATAAAAGCAAGACTGAGAGGAGGAAAGATTCCCAGAGCGGGAGACAGAATTCTCCAGCTATCGTAACAGTCTTATCAAAAAAAGTCAAGATTATGTAAATCAAGGCCTGCTTATTAACAAAACTTTAAGTATTCAAAAGACAAAACATAGTTCCAAACTGTTATAAAAAATAATAAACACTTAACTGTCTCAAGATGACAGTTAATTTATTTAATGTAAAATGTGTCTCAAGTAGAGTTAATGTTAACATACTCTTTTCAAGTGCTAATGCCAAAACTGCAGTTTTATAGTAAATTACAGAGGCCAAGATAATCTAAGAATAATGTCCAAGTTCTTCAATCACACCTGGAAATATTTAAGCCTGTCATGCCATGTATGTTCATAGTTAGGAAGCAGGGCCTGTACATTAACCACATCTGTAAAGTTAAATTATCATTTCATATCACTCCAAAGGATCACAAATAATGCAATATGGTTACCCTCCAGGGGTAAACAGGCAATGTGTGACATATGGGAATACAGGGATAAACACAATCACACCAAAGACCTTCACAGGCAGTTTTTTTCAAAGAATTTGTAAACATGTCATGCATGATTTATAAAGTTTTTCTCTGCTCAGTTCTCTTTAAATTTAGAAATGTAATTTCTCAGCCAGATAAAATTTCAAAGCATTTTTAAAGACATGCACTTAATGTAATTTTTTCCAGAGGATTAACAGCACATCCACCCAACTATTGACCCAATGTGTTCTATCTTCTCTCTTTACAAAAACAATTAGCAGTTAGATAGCAACAAAACCTTGACTTCTAGAAATACATATAATGCTTGGACCTGTTCCAAGTACCTTGTAAAATCCTATTAAAATGATGAATCACTCATAATTTAGATCTGTTTTAGCTATAAAATTCTAAATGCAGCACAAGCATTAAATTCCTCCCTCCAACTTATCTTGCCTAGTATTTTCTGCTACTGCTCTCTGAATCGCAGATTTTGTTTTTCAACTGGACATGACTTGAAAGAGCATCTACTCCAACACCCTCAAAAATGTTTAAGTAATTGAGGCAAAAAAAATGCCAGGTGATTTGCCTAAGGTCAAACAATGCCAAAGGATACAGGAAAAAGTGGCTTCAAGTTCCCATGACCAGCTGGTAGAAGCAGAAGCAGAGTGGAGGCTAAGAAGGCAATTAGAACCCAGACTCCAGGTCCAACCACCTTCTCTCCACACCAAACTGAAACTCCTACCTCATCCACTGCTCTTCTCCACAAACAGAAACTGTTGTGCCTGCTGTTTTCTCATGAAATGACCCTGCGTTTCTGGGTCTTACAAGGGAGTTACCTTTACTGTGTGGGATTAGAATTTATAGTATCGTATATATACTATCCTGATCAAGAAGTAACCAACTTACTGGTGTTTATAAACAGAACTTGAATTTCTTGTGATGTTTTTAAATGTATAGAAATCTATAGACAAAATCCTAAGTGTAACTGTTTAATAATAAAATGTTTCATCAGGAGTAGAACATTTTCATGGGTATCTCCTTCTTCAAAGCTGCAAAGACCCTACTTTTCTAGCCTGTGCACCAGTCAAGCCACACAACTTGCCATTCTGACCTGTGCAATGGCTTTTAATAACTGTTTACAGCCACTGGGTGTAAATATCAAAGTGCTTGCTAAACATTAATTACTTCTCCTCACAACATCCCTGTTGACAGAGATAAGCAAACATTCAGATTAAAGCCTATGTCTGCACTAAGAGCAGTATTTTTCTATACCTGCTAAGGCTTAAACTTCTGACTATTATTGAAATGACTATCAATCTGGACTGGAAATGCATGCCTTTTTCCTTTAAAGAGATAAACATTATCATAAGAAATAATATTCTTTTATAAAATAAGGAACATTCTCTATCAAACATATCCAAAAGGCCCACTGGAGTGGAAGCTCCACAAGGCAGCCTCTGGGTCCATGTTATTCGCCACTGTATTGCTGGTTACTAGCCCACTATTTACATCATGTTAAGAGCTCCAAACATACCTGTGGAAGGCAGGGAAGGAGAAAGGGAGGAGCAGAAGTTAGAGAACCAAGACTAGGCTAACAAATCCATCTCTGTGCTCAAAATGTTAGGCTGGATAGAAATCTAAATTTTATAAATGGTAGCAAATTACTGCTTAATATAATTTCCATGTGCATCTGTTCCCTGTATTCCCAAATCTTTCATCATTATGGAATTTCGTAAGTTTAGTCTGCTGACAGGTTTATGGACTGGTTAATCATGATTTTTCAACTATGAAGGCTTTATTGTAATAATTGCCAATGCCACGATTATGTAAAATATACTGGCAGATTCACATTAAACTGGCCTAAAACTGTTTTCTTTAATGTGAAAAAAAATGTAATCCCTTCTCTTTTAATCATCTTCATTGTACAGATTAAGGAACAAAGATAGTGGGATTTACTTCCTACATTGATCCATACTAAATTCACACACATGACCTTTTATCTTAAAATTTAAAATAGTATGAGTTGTTGAAATCTTTTCTTTAAAAGAAATAATCAAAAACAAAGAGGGAGAAAAAAGATATAACCTAGCCCTGCTAGTGCAGAATCAATCTATGCCGCTACTGTAATGTCTCTACTATAATGTCTCTGAATTCACTTCAAGCAGAAGCCTTATTCTGCTGTAACTATAGCACCTGTTAGAAAGGTAGCACTAATCATCCCCAGGAACATGACTTGTAACCTTGTATACATGCAGCCACTTCCCTGGAATAGATGAATTTACTGGGCTTCTACACAGTTAATTTGCACTGGAATAGTAAGAGTTTAGTAAGACTTTTCACTAAAGTAAATTAAACAACTATAATCATTTTAATTATATTCAATCAATATTTCCTATCTATGCTAATTGCTGAGACAATAAAAAGGAAAAAGCTGAGTAAGAAACAGTTCCTATCCACTAGGACCTTATAATCTGAGATACTAAGCAAGCACATGAATGGCTATAATCCACAATGGGCTAAGTGCTAGCGTACAGGTACCTAAAGTAATAAAGGAATGGCAAGCCAAGATGCGTATATTTGGGGCATTATTATGGAAGACCTAGACAAGCTGAAGAGTTTGTTCTTATTTTAGTAGGCTGTTGAGAGAACTAAGTAATTTTGGACTAAACAGTATACAATTACTGTACTTTAGCAAATTTAATCTCACTTTAGTGTAGAAAATGAATCTGGACTCAACCCAAAAGACAAGGAGGTGTTACAATAGTCCAGGTACAAACTACTGACGGTCTGAACACAGGTGGTGGCTGAAGGGATAAAAAGGGTTATCACATATACTCATGGAGAGGTTGTGAAGGTAGAATAAATAAATAAATAAACAAATATGTGTGTGTGTCTGTGTGTGTGTGTCTGTGTGTGTGTATATATAGCTTTGCAGGTGAGCACATATAGAAGGGAAGAGAGAAGAGTCAAAATGACTGACATTTGGAGCCTGGATGAGTGGCAGTGCCAATTAACAGAAACCATGAAATGTGGAGGAAGAACTGGTTTGGGTGGGGGGGAAATAATGAGTTTCACTTTGGTTGTGCTACATTGAAGATGTACGCAAGATACTCAGGGGGAAATGTCAGGCAAGCAGTTAGAGCTTAGAAGAAAGGTCAGGTTAGGGTTATAAACTTGGGAGATATCTAAATAAAGGAGATGGCAAAAGCTTGGATTGGATAAGATTACTAATAAAAAGAGAATACTGGCATAGAAAAGAGGAAAATTGCCTTGGGAGTGGTGGGGGAGGAAAGGAGGAAGAAAAGCTAACGGTAGACACAGAATTGGCCAAAAACATAGAGAAGAACTAAAGTCAAGCTCATTCCATCTGCTGGGGCATGATATATGTGAGTATTATACTGGAGGAAAAATGATGAATAACGAATAGTATAGTACCTACTTTTAAAAAGGTGATGTCAAGAAAAGCAAGCAAAAAAAAAAAAAAAACAGCTGCAAAAAGAACTCAGGAGTACACAACTATAGCTACAGATGCAGCAGAGACTTAATGAAAAGGAATACTACGAACAACTTTATGCCAATATTTGAAAATGTATATATGTGTGATTTTTTTAGAAAAGTATACATTATCAAAGTATCTCAAGAATAAATTATAAACCTATAATAACACTAAAAATGAATTTTTACCTGAGATCCCCTAACAGATAAAAGAAGCAAAACTGTATGGCCATATCAATAGATGCAAATTAGAGAAGAAAAAAAAACAATTAGCAAACTAGGTATAGAAGGGGACTTTTCCCTCCGACCCTCCCTTCCTTCCCCTGACAAAAGGTATTATAATAATACCGGCACTGTACACTCTGGGCAGTATCCAGTCACAACCTGTTCTACTTTCCAGTCAGGCCAGCATTCCATCAAATCCCAAATTCTGTCCAACGCTGAAGACGACCTTCACGTCATTTTTCAAATGGAAAAAAATACATTCTGAATATCTCAGATTTGCTTTAATAGTCTATGTGTATCATCTGTGAATCTAATTTTCATGAAGATATCTTTCAGTCTGTATCCCATCTTGTGGTACTAATTTCCATTGGGTTACTCTCTAACATGGATTCAATTAGGATTTTTAATTTATCCTAAAACTGACTTTCATAAAATTCCTAGAATCACTCTTGCCCCACTCACAATTCCAGTAGGATGGAATTTGAGGAATTTATTCAAGGTCATATTTTACTTACCTCAATTACATCCTTTTCCTCCTCCTCAGTATTAATAGCCAAAAGAAACAAGTATTTGTTAGTATACTGCTATATATGCAGACAATTCATTATTTTTATTAAACAATATATATAGCACTGTGTATAAAGTATAATTTTGAACAATGGCAAGATAACATTGTTCTCGTACTCTTCCAAAGAATGCCTAGCATATTACTGATCTCCTTAGCACATTATCTATAAAGAATCATCTCTTACAGCTTATAGATTCTTATACTGATAACAACTACATTCAGGACTCCTCGGTTAATAGATACAATTCATATGATTTTTCCTTAAATATACACTGAAAATTATCCCACAGGAGTTCATTCCATTTTTTTGCTCATTCATTACCTGCAGTGAGGTTTTTTCCCTGGGGTATTTCACTACCCAAAGAGCTAAAAACTAACTATATTCTAAACCTTCTTTTACACCATTTATAAAAATGTAAAACGAGATTACTCCCAACTTGGGGACCCACATAAAACACTTTTTCCTCTCAAGGATGATAGTTCACAACTAACACCTGCTTACTGTTTCTAAGTCAAATGTGACTCCATAAATAAACATTTCTCCTCCACCCCATGGTGGTACAAAACTTTTATTCCTTTTGGGTTAGAACCTTGAAAGGTTTTATAAGTTTACATATTTTCACTGTTCCTCATCAACATATTCCACAATCCCCTACAATAACTCCAGTATACCAATCATGCAGATTTGTCTTTTATAAAACCAGATTCAACAAATTTTTATTCTAAACTCCTGAATATTAAATATAGCAAGACCAGGTGACGCATGACTTTTTGTGAATTCTCAAAGCTTTCCCCCCCCCTTTTTTTTTTTGAGACAGAGTCTCAGTCTGTTGCCTGGGCTAGAGTGCCGTGGCATCAGCCTAGCTCACAGCAACCTCAAACTCCTGGGCTCAAGCCATCCTCCTGCCTCAGCCTCCCGAGTAGCTGGGACTACAGGCATGTACCACCATGCTCTAATTTTTTCTATATATTTTTAGTTGTCCAGCTAATTTCTTTCTATTTTTTTAGTAGAGACAGGGTCTTGCTCTTGCTCAGGCTGGTCTCAAACTCCTGAGCTCAAACAATCCTCCCGCTTCGGCCTCCCAAGTGCTAGGATTACAGGCATGAGCCACCGCACCCGGCCTCTATAAGCCTTCTAATAATGAGACATTGTCTGAGTCCATTTCATGTTACCATAACAAAATACCACAGACTGGGTTATTTATAAACAAAAGAAATTTATTTCTCACAGTTCTGGAGGCTGGGAAGTCCAATATCAAGGTCCCAGCCCCTGGTGAGGGCCTTTGTACTGTGTCATCCTACGACAGAAGGTGGAAGGACAAGAGAGAGCAAGAGATGGCCAGAATTGCTTTTATAACAACCTACTCCATAACAACAATAATCCATTCATTAGGGAAGAGCCCTCCTGACCTAATAACCTCTTAAGGGTCCCACATCTTAATACTGTCACAGTGGCAATTAAATTCCAACATGAGATTTGGAGGGGACATTCAAACCATAGCAGACATATACTAACAAGCTATCTTCATATGAACCTATCTTTATAGGATTGGTATAAAGGGTAACAGGTTAATATTCTAATCAAAAACTCAGTAACTCTATTTTCTCAAAACTCTTGAGTAAACACCATTTTATCAAGTGGTTGACTGTACTTCTTTGCTAATTAAACACAGAATATTCTATTCTTCCGACAGTTGTATCTGTTTCTAATTTTAAAAGAAATGTAGATAAAGATTCCATCTAAATATGTCCTTATTCTTTTGTCCCTGAGTATACAATTTACACATGAATATCAACCAATTCCAAGGACTACTAGTGAATCTTTTTCTGCTGATTTTTTTTTGTTTGGTTTTTTTTTTTTTTTGGAGACAGAGTCTCGCTCTGTTGCCCAGGCTAGAGTGCCGTGGCGTCAGCCTAGCTCACAGCAACCTCAAACTCCTGGGCTCAGGTGATCCTTCTGCCTCAGCCTCCCGAGTAGCTGGGACTACAGGCATGCCCCACCATGCCCGGCTAATTTTTTTGTATATATATTTTAGTTGTTTGGCTAATTTCTTTCTATTTTTAGTAGAGACGGGGGTCTCATTCTTGCTCAGGCTGGTCTTGAACTCCTGAGCTCAAACTATCCACCCGTCTCGGCCTCCCAGAGTGTTAGGATTACAGGTGTAAGCCACCACCCCCGGCCTTTTGTTTGGTTTTATTTCGTTGTTTTACTTGAGAGGGTTTATTTGGTTTCATTTTCAATCTTTACAAGTGCCTCTTTGATTTGATTGTGGCCCACTTGATTTCTGGTTTATATTTCACATTTTATAGTTTCTTAATTGGGCAATATTTGATTTTAAAAAAGAAAGCTATCTTCTATAATTATGCTTCTTTCAATTTTTCAAAAGGTCATGAGGAATTTCTACCCATGCATGTGATCTAATTAATCTTACACTTCATACTTTTCCCAAGATACTCAAAATAGTATTTTAAAATAATCACAATTTGTGTTTTATACCCTTTTAATTTACTTAATAAATGTTTATAAAGCATTTTCACATTGCAGGCAAAGGACTAGGTGTTTATAAGTGACACCTTTCTTAATCATGAGGTAAGTGCTATTATTCTACTTTTTAAATGAGCAGCTGAAGCTCAGAGTGCTGAAAAAAATTGCCCAATTTCCCCAAAGTTTGTATGTGTCAAGAGACAAAACTGGAACCCAGGTCCTTCTGACTCTGAAAATAGGCTCTTCCATCATACACACCGATGTAAAGCTAAATGAGATATAGACCCTAAACCCAAGAAGGTCACCAGCATAAAACAAAATATATCCCAACACATTTAAGTTCTATCGATTTTCCTAATGCCATTTTGTGTTAGAAATTTTTTTTGAAATTATTTTTCAGGTTTTTCCTATATAAGTTTACTAAATTAAATTTTGCAAAGAGTCAGGTGTGGTAGCTCAAGCCTATGATCCTACCACTTTGGGAGGCTGATCACTTGAGGCCAGGAGTTCAAGATCAGCCTGAGCAAGAGGAAAACCCCATCTTTACAAAAAATAAAAAAATTCAAGCTGGGCATGCTTGTGCACCCCTGCAGTCCCAGCTACTCAGTAGGCTAACGGAGGAGGATCACTTGAGCTCAGGAGTTTGAGGTGGCAGTGAGCTATGATGACGCCACTATACTCTAGCCTAGGAGACACAGCAAGACCCTCATTCAAAAAAAAAAATAAACAAAAATTGCAGCTAAACATTTATTGACTGCCTGTTACCTTGAATGCACTATGAACTGTGCTAAGTGCTCATAGTAAAGACAGATGTGGTTAAGAAATGCATTTTACATTGTGAACCAATACATACAACAACTGAAAGCGAAGTTTCATGAAAAAGTAATTACTGTTACTACATGTACTTATCTTTTCTATTTTCCATTGTATTTTTCTTAATGGTGGTCATAACCCACTAAATTATTAATAATTTTATCACCCACTTACAGGTCATGCTCCCCAATTTGCAAAACACTGTCCTACATAAAGCAGGCTGTCCAGATGAAATCTCAATTTTGCTTCTGATTCAATGTGGACATCCTTTATAGATGAAGCATTTGCAGCAGATAACACCCATAAATTAGCTTCCTTTGCTACTATCCTTAGTAGTAGTATAACAGATACAGTAATTCAAACCACCCTATGCTTTAATACGTTCTTATATTTAATGATGCATTACTTTGGAAAGCTTCAAATTTTTCCTAATTTAAAAATATTAAGTTGTTAGTCCAAACTACTAATACTACAGTTTTACTTTTTAAAAAGGAACTACAGCAATCCAGTTTGAAGTCATATCACAGTGACAGTATATCACCATTAAATATATTTAGGAAAACCAATCACCTTAGGTGTTCGAAGAAACCTAACCCAACCTTAAACATTATGTTCATAAGCCAACTTTTCCTTCAAAAAATTTTTTTAGTCTGGTAAATCTTTTTTGACAAAATAGATGAAAGAGACCTTAGAAATCAAAATGATCACATAAACTCATTTCAAAAATGAAAAAAAAAAAAAACTAAAGGTTTAGAGAGATAAGTGTTTTGGCCAAAGTCATGCACACCCTTAATGGCAGAACTTGGCCTAGATCTGTGCTGCTCATCTGTCAGTGCAGTCTCCTTCCACCATGTGCCACATCGTCTATGCCTTACAAATATCAGTACCAGCAACAACAGCAGGAACCCTGATATGTCCTGTATCTAAAATTCTAAGATAATTATGGCTTGACCTATACAATTTAAGTACACTTGATTATGGAACCTTGTGCGTGGTCCTCTAATTGTTTCCTGGGTATATGTTTTAACTCTCCAGTAAGACCTTCAGATATGTCTTATAATACACTGACCCAAACTATTATACAGGGTAAATATAATTTAGCCATAAAACTACTTGAAAATCAGTTTCATTTTTAATCTCCTTAATTGCAAACAATGCCTGCCAAAACCTTAGCTCTGGATTCCATCAAAGTTGTTGTAACCATCAAATGAAAACTGCTGCTCCTCTAAAAAAATAAAAAGGAACCGCTCTCTTTATGTGCGTAATCTACCTTCTCCCGAGGGTATGACAAAGAAGGTTCCAGTTGTAATTTCAAACTCATTACAAAGAATCACAAATAATATGAAAGCATGTCATTTTTATCTTTTCTTAGATTGTTAAACATTATTTGTTTTTATAAAAACTATTTAAATAGTTATTTTTTTTAAATCATCACTATATATCCATGTGATATTTTAAAATACCAAATCATAAATCTGACTAAACTTTATAACTATTTATTGTGATGTTTCATTGATATGGCTTTAATTTAAGCTATCTCAAGGGCAAAATTCACATTCAACTACGAATCAATTAGAAGCCTGTGCTTCTCACAGAGATTCTCCCAAAAGTAGTTCTAAGGGAGAATTCAAAAAGGGGTGACCTGTACATTCTTCTCCTTCAAAGCAGTAACAAACTTATTACCCAGAAAACATATGCTTTGAAAATGTGCTTTCTTAGCAAAGAAGAAATGTATTCTACTAAATCCATATAAACTGTTAAGACATGGCCCTAATGCAATAAGTCAAGGACTAGGGACATCTAGCCTCCATCTTTGAAGAAATTTATCAATACGGTGCTAAACTCCAAGTACAAAATCTCTTGACAATGGTGTCTACCAGGAAATTACTCACATCTCTTAGATGAACTAATATTAAGGATGTAATTAAAACAAGCATCTACTTAATGCTAATGGACTCTATTAAAAATATCTCTGCATAACAGCAATCCTAAAAAAATAACAGAACTTTACGTAAGCAAGAGTGAAAAAGATATTTATTCCTCATGTGGCACAGACTGTGAAAAAACCTGATGGTACATTAGTCCCAGAGATTTGAACAGTTCTAATATAATGAATTTATTTATGGGAAAAATTAAGACGATCAAAGCCTACTGTAATTAAAGGTGTTTTGGCACAGATGTTGGTCCTCAAATGTTTGCTCTGTCAGCTATCTAATCCACATTGACACTGCAGTAATTAGCACATTGTCTATAATATTTTAAATGCAAATTCAACAAAACTAAGCTATTATATACTGGGAAATGAATGCTGATCAAGCTATCAAATGTATTTATATCTCTATTACTATGTTAACCATATGTGTGGCACATGGCCAGATCAACCATGCTCAGTACGAAAAACATAGAAGGATATTCAAAACCAGAAGAGAGACTGTGCTGACCTAAGCTAATAAAAACACACAAACATCCACCTAAAGGGGAACAGATTCTGCTACTTAAACAAAGGAACCAAAGTTACAGTCTTCAAGACAGAATATCTCACAAACACTTTTTAAGACAAATATTCATTCCTTATTTATTGTGATATTTATTGAATCTGTATTATGTGCCAGACACTATTCTAGGCACTGAGGATGGATAGAGTGATAAATGAAATGAACGAAGAGACAACTACCCTCTGGAACCTATATTCTAAAAGAGATGTAAACATTTTCCTGTTATATACTAACTCCAAAATACTGCCTGAAGCCCTAGGCTAAGGAAGCTTCTAAGGCATGTCCAAAATTCAACAGAAAAGCTATGATTCATTGGCAATCTCTGTTATGGGCATAGAGAACAGTGAAAGACAGAGTGAGAACTTAGATTTGTCGTCCTCATTCTAAAGAATTTTTTTCATACTTATATATCACATACAAGTTAATCCAATAATATAGTTTTCTCAAATTATGCTAACCTCTTTCGTGATCCTTAATGGTACTAAATGGATTATCTCCACTGTAGTAGTAGTATCTACACTTCTATGATCAAACATACAATTACGATAATAATTTTTACCTGCCTTCTCAGAATTTAGAATGACTATGGGGAGATGATTTTATTATCCGTGTCTTCCTTGTGAAAAGTTAATCTCTTTTTTCCTCCCAATAAAGGTCCTTGCAGCAAGAACAAAGAAAATCATTCCACTAGTCATTCCACAGCAGCATAGGAAAACACAGCCCTAACAGCTGTACTCCTAAGAAACTGGGAATTATGAAAACTTCTGTTACAGAAACTATTGCTTCAATGATATTTTAAAAAGGGCAGGCAGAAAATAAAAGCTAGAATGTTTTGAACACTACATGTTTCAATACAAATGGTACATTTAATAATTACAAGTAAATATCTTCCTTCCTTAAAAAAAAAAAACAAAAAGAACAACCAAGCAGGTCACAAATTCTTGATTAAAAATTTAAAAAGCAGCAAACATCTCTAAACAAAATGGTGGCAGTGGGCAGTGGCTCATGCCTGTGATCCTAGCACTTCAGGAGGCCGAGGCAGGAGGATTACTTGAGGCCAGCCTGCACAACATAGTGAGACCCCCCTGTCTACAAAAAAATTAAAAATCAGCTAGCTGTGGAGGCACACACTTCTAGTCCCAGCTACTCAGGGAGGCTGCAGCAGGAGGACCACTTAAGCCCAGGAGCTTGAGGCTGCAATGAGCTATGACGACGCCATTGTACTCTTGATAAGGTGAGAGAGCGAGACTCTATCTCAAAAAACAAACAAAACATGGTTTCCCTATTAGGTGACTATTCCCCAAACTAATGATATTAAAACTCACAAAATAGGAGACAAGACTTCACCTTACATTTCTATAATGCTTTGCCAGTTTTGAGGGTGTTTTGCAAGTTCATTCCTTAACTATTAAAATATTTGATGGTATGACTAAAAAGTCTAGTTGTTTTCATAAAACAGGCAACATCATTAATCTAGATTAAAGTTATCTTTTCCTGGCTTTCTCCCTATATTCCCTGTCTCATAATCTGTTTGCTTTTAGAGTTATTACATATATTTCCCCTAATATAGTTCTTTAAAGGTAGCATCTGTGTTTTATAAACTTTTGCTTCCCCATACATGCAGATAGTTTAATAAATGCTTGCTCAGTGAGTTCCCTCTGCTTGAAATATATACTTCTCCCACATTATTTTGGCTATCAAATCTAGTCTTCAAAATTTATTTTAAATATCCCCTTCTGTCAGAGTATAAAAATCAACACACAAAAACCAGCTGTGTTTCTATATGCCCGCAGTGAACAATCCAAAAGAAAATTAAGAAAACAATTCCATTTACATTAGCATCCACAAGAATAAAAACTAGGAATAAAATTTAACCAAGGAGGTGAAACACCTGTACAATAAAAACTACGAAACACTGCTGAAGGAAATTAAGACCTAAATAAATAGAAAATCATCCTCTGTTCATGCACTGGAAGGTTTAATATTGTTAAAATGGCAGTAATACCCCAAATGACCTAAAGATTCAATGCAATTACTATCAAAATTGCAGTGGGCTTTTTTACAGAAATGGTGAGCCAATCCTCAATTTCATATGAAAATTCAAGAGGCCCTGAATAGTCAAAACGAAGTTGAAGGACTCACATTTCTCGATTTCAAACTTATTACAAAGCTACCATAATCAAAACAGTGTGGTACACTGGGATAAGGATACACACATAAACTAATGGAATAGAATGAACGGTCTAGAAATAGACATCTATTGTCAACTGATTTTCAACAAGCATACCAAGATCATTCAGTGTGGCAAGAATGGTCTATTCAACAAATGGTGCTAGGACAAAAGGATATACACATGCATAAGAATGCAGTTGAACCCCTACCTCATACCATATACAAAAAATTAACTCAAAATAGATTAACAACCTAAATGTGAAACCTAAAACCATAAACCTATCAGGAGTAAATATAGTGATAAATCTTTATAACCTTAGATTTGGCACCAAGAGCAAAAGTAACAGAGAATAGACAAACTGGACTTTATGGAAATTAAAAATGTCTGTGCATCAAAAGATATTATCAAGAAAATGAAAAACACCTACAGAACTGGAGAAAAATATTTGCAAATACTTGATAAGGGTTTAGTATACCTAGAATATAAAAAGAACTATTACAACTCAACAACAAACAGACCAATTAAAAAAATCACCTAAGGACCCCAAACAGATATTTCTCCAAAGGGGATATACAAATCGCCAACAAGCATATGAATGATGTTCAACATCATTTGGTCATTAGGGAAATTTAAATCAAAACGATGAGATATCACTTCATACCCATTAGGATGGCTATAATTTTTTTAACAATAGATAATTAACAAGCATTGGTGAAGATGTAGAGAAATTAGAAACCTCATACATTGCTGGTAAGAATGTAAAATGGTATGGCCACTGTGGAAAACAGTGTGGCAGTTCCTCAAAAAGTTGAACATAGAATTGCCATGTAACCCAGCAATCCCACTCCTAAGTATATACCCAAAAGAAGTATAAACAGGTAATCAAACAAATGTATATGCACACATATTGACAGCAGTTATTCAAAACAGCCAAAAGGTAAAAAGAGCCTAAATGTCCATCAATTGATGAATGGGTAAGTGAACTATAGCATATCCATACAACAGAATATTACTCATCCATAAAAAGGAATAAAGTAACGATAACATGCTACAACCTGGATGCATCTCGAAACCATTGTGCTAAGAGAAAGAAATGACATAAAAGGTCACATATTGTACGATTCCATTTATATGAAATATCCAGAATAGGTAAATTCATAGGCAGAATGCAGATTGGTATTTGCCAGAAACTGCTACAGTGATGGAGATGGGAACAATTGTTTAATGGATACAGAGTTTCCTTTTTGGGTAACAAAATGTTTTGGAAATAGATAGGGGTGCTGGTTATACAACATTGTAAATGTACTGAATGCCACTGAATTGTTCACTTTAGAAAGGTTAATTTTGTTATGCCATTTTCACCTCAATTTTTTTTTTAAATATCCCCTTAATCTTTTTCTCTTTAAAAGAGATTTATATCCTTGTATACTGGCTTACAAAGGGACAAATCCTTATCTTCTAATCAGCATAGGAGTAATCACTCTACATTTCAAATATTTGCATTTCAAATATATATACTTGGCCCTAAATTTTTTTTTCGTTTTTTGAGACAGAATCTCACTCTGTTGCCCAGGCTAGAGTGCCGTGGCTTCAGCCTAGCTCACAGCAGCCTCAAACTCTTGGGCTCAAGCAATCCTCCTGCCTCAGCCTCCCAAGTAGCTGGGACTACAGGCACATGCCACCATGCCCGGCTAATTTTTTCTATATATTTTTAGTTGTCCAGCTAATTTCTTTCTATTTTTAGTAGAGATGGGGTCTTGCTCTTGCTCAGGCTGGTTTTGAACTCCTGAGCTCAAAGGATCCGCTGACCTCGGCCTCCCAGAGTGCTAGGATTACAGGTGTGAGCCACCACCCCCCGCCTTGGCCCTAAAATTTTATTTTGAATGCCGATCATTTCATCTTGCCTAATTCTGCAGTTCCTCTCTTTCCCAGTTTCATCTCTGTTATTCCTCTTTCTCTTCCTAGACTATAAATTTTGTTGCAATTCCTTAGGAAAGAGAAATGGACACAAAAACTTTAAAACAAATATTTTGACGTTATACCTACTCTGAATTGATTACAACAAATGTGGTATTTTTTATTTTTAGTACATCAGCAGCCCACACTAAGCAAACTAATCTACCTAAAGTAACTGAGCAAATTTCAGTACATTTTAAATGTCTCCAAAGTCAAATCATTTATCAATAGGCAAATCATAGATTCTAAAAAGAAAACTGTAGTAAATAGCAAGGAAAACAAAAAACTTTGATTTTCCCCTTTCAGTCATATGTTTAGTTTTTAAATAAGCTAGTTACTATCTGAGAATTTAGCACATCTTTCTGGTTCATTTTAATGAAAACTCACTATTTGTACCTTCATCACCTTTCAAGTTATTGAAGTCCCAAAACAACACAACATATAAATTAAATGCTGTCCTGCAAGTCTTAACTATGAATTTAATTAGCAGTACAAACAGAACCCTCATATTTAAAGAGTAGTTAATTACAGTACAGGAGATTTAAAAAGAGGTCATTGGAAGATTTTATGTTCATGATTATTCCATCCCACCAAGAGAGTTTCTCTCTTGCAATATATCTGATTATCACAAAACCATTCATTTCTACATAAACAGAGCACTGAAACACCTATGCCATTTAAAATGTTATTTATAAAATACTAATCTCAATGTGGCCTTTGGCCAAACATAATGCTTAAATAAAACAGCAAAAACTAGTTTGTAATAAAAGCCAAATTAATTTTTTAAAGATGAAATTAAAATTCTATACCCAATTCCACCCTTGCTAATAACTGCACTGTTAAATAAAATGACCCTGATCTTAATCTCTCATCAATTTTTAACACTAGCTTCTTCATAACAAAACTATGTCTCTGCAGAGCAAGCACTTACAATGAAAATTACCTTTATGAAAATAATTAAATAGAAAAATATTAAACTATTAAATTTGAGTTCATTTTAGATGTATATATATATATTCTAGCTTTCATATGACATTTTGACATGTATTATCTCCTATGATTATTCAAAATGAATAGACTAGAATATGTTGTTGTCCTCAGCTTTCCCTAAAAATCTACTTTTACAGACCTTAAAACCAACCTGTTCCATTAATATAGAAATTTAAAATACTTTAATTATTTATAAATACATTTCTGAATGTCCATCATTTGCAAATGGAATGCCAATACTTATGAAGCGCAATCATTTATCTAAATGGGCTAAACACTTTTGTCTACTGAGAGAAGGTTTAAGAGTAAAGTAGGGGTTAACTGTAATCAGAAACCAAGCACTCCTTAGGAAGGATAAAGAGGAAATGGTAACTTTTGGAAAATCCCAAATATTTTAAACACAGGAACATATCCAGTTTTGACAAGCTATATGGCCATGGCATAAATGCTTCCATCTTCAGTAGCTATTAAAACAAGCAGTCCTTTACAATTTTGACAGAGAACAGATTTCATTTCCTCTATACAGCTGCATTGTTTCAAATCCGTTAAACATCGGTGTGACAGGATTGATTTTTTGAAGCACAGATATTTACTGTATTGCTCTAAAGGACCTAATTTTAAAATAAATAAGGAAAATGTGTATGTGTACATGTATGTGCTCACGTGTGTGTGTTTATGTGAGTGGGGGAGTATGGAGGGAGGAAGGGCAAAGTTAAACAAAAGAGGGAAACAAGGAAAGAGAATAATCAAAACCATACTTCTATATTAATGCATATAGTCATATTTAGATGCTGTTTTTAAAGCTTTTTTTTTTTCTTGGTAGAGTACAAAATCAATGCTCAGAACGATCCATCAAAAAACATCAACAAATGAAAAGACAAACCACAAACTGGGAGAGAATACTTGCAAATCACGTATCTAATCAGCAAATATAAAGAACTCTCAAAACTTAATGATAAGGAAACAAACCAATTTTTTTTAATGTGCAAAAGATTTTAACAGACTCTTCACCAAAGAAGATACACAGCAAATAAGCTAAGGAAAGCATACTCTACATCACACATTAGTCATTAGGAAAATGCAAACTCAAACCACAACTATATATAGACCAGTACACATCTACTAGAATGGTTAAAAGAAGAAACAACATGGCAATACCAAGTGCTGGTGAGGATACAGAGCAACTAGAATCCTCATATACTGCCGATGGGAATGCAAAATGGCACAGCCACTTTGGAAAACTATTTGGCAGTTTCTTATAAAGTTTATATTTAACAAGTTAAGTTTACAAGTAAACATGTTAAGTTTAAACTTACCACACAACCTAGCAAGACCATTCCAATCAATATTCACCTATGTGAAATGAAAATTTATGTTCATACAATTTGTAGGCAAAAGTTTATAGTAGCTTTATTCATAACTGCTAGAATCTGTAAACAACCCAAACATGAATAAACTGTGGTGCAACCATACTAAAGAATATTACCAGCAATAAAAAGGAATAAACCACTGATACACACAACAGCCAGGCTCAAAAGGTTACAGGATTCCATTTATATGACATTCTAGAAAAGGCAAAACTAGAGAGAGAGAAAACAGATCAGTGGTTGCCAAAAACTGAGGGTGATGGTTGGGACTGACTAAGAAAATTAAACAGAATAACTTTCACCAGAAATCAGGCAGGTGGGGGGGTGGTGGGGGGTAGGTAAATTCACAACTAATGGGTACAAAGCACACTATCCGGGGGATGGGCACACCTATAACTTTGACTCAAACGGTACAAAAGCAATTTATGTAACCAAAACATTTATACCCCCGTAATATTCTGAAATTAAAAAAAAAATGTTTAAAAAAAGACAAATTGTTGTTATTGAAAAAAGAAAGGCAGCCAGGCACGGTGGTTCATGCCTGTAATCCTAGCATGCCTGTAGTCCCAGCTACTGGGGGGAGGCGGGGGGGGGGGGTGCGCTGAGGCAGAAGAATCGCTTGAGCCCAGGAGTTTGAGGTTGCTGTGAGCTAGGCTGATGCCATGGCACTCTAGTCCGGGCAACAGAGTGAGACTCTGTCTCAAAAAAAAGAAAAGAGAGAAGAGAGGAGAGAGGAGAGAGGAGAAGAGAGAGAAGAGAAGAGAAGAGAAGAGAAGAGAAGAGAAGAGAAGAGAAGAGAAGAGAAGAGAAGAGAAGAGAAGAGAGAAAAAGCACAGTAAAATTTGACTAATACATTTATCTATACATACTTGATTACAGACATGTGCCAAAACTTGCAGAATTGTGCATACTAAAAGATGGATTTTACTATAAGTGATTTTTTTTCAAATGCTCAATTTAAGGTCAAGAAAATGCTGGCCATCATCAGGAGTTTACTGAAAACAAAACCCTCCTTACCTTATAAAACTATGTTATTCCCACAACTTAAATACTGCATGCAGTACTGGTGGATACAGTAATGGAAAAAAAACATAAATAGGTAAGACTCAAAGAATGGCACAAAGGTGCTAAAGGGAAAAGAGTGCTGCTATAAAGGACATGGTCTCCAGTTAGAAAGACACAGACTGAAAGCAGATGTGACTAAATCTCTACGAACAGGAAAAATATAGAGGGAACGTTAACTTAGTTGTTAATCTCAGAACATCAGGAAGAGGGGTTATTGCTTACAACTTTTGCATTCCACATTTAGAACTGGGGGAAAATGTCCTGACAGCAAACCTATAAAGCTCATTCCTCAAACACAGTATGTGGAAAGGGGAGGAGAGAAAGAAACAGTATACGCAAAAAACACAAAGTACTTGTAGATGGGTACAACAAACACCATTATGGTGAAGGGCACACTAAAAGCCCTAACTTAAGCATTTTTCAAGATATCCATGTATCAGAAACATTTGTACCCCCTTGATATTCTGAAATACAAAAAGAAAAAAAAAACTTCAGAAAATGTTTTAATCAACTTTAATTTGACAGTAACAGAATTCTGACTTTTTAAGGAAATTTAATTCCTTTTGAAGAGGAAAATGTGGCAAATTTGATTTAGGGCATTCTTTTTTTTCTTTTTTTTTTTTTTTGGTGACAAAGAGTCTCGCTCTTTTGCCCTGGCTAGAGTGCCATGGCGTCAGCCTAGCTCACAGCAACCTCAAACTCCTGGGCTCAAGCAATCCTCCTGCCTCAGCCTCCTGAGTAGCTGGGACTACAGGCATGCGCCACCATGCCCGGCTAATCTTTTCTATATATATTTTTAGCTGTCCATATCATTTCTTTCTATTTTTAGTAGAGACGGGGTCTCACTCTTGTTCAGGCTGGTCTCGAACTCCTGAGCTCAAACAATCCGCCGGCCTTGGCCTCCCAGAGTGCTAGGATTACAGGCGTGAGCCGCCAGGCCCGGCCAAATGTGGCAAATTTGAAACAGCAGGAAATACAGAGTCAAGGGATCTTAAAGATCTAAATCAGGTGATATATTCCATTAATGGTGAAGTGTAGAAATGCTAATAGTTATTATTTTCTTATACTCTCTCTGAGCTATAAGCAATGCACGTGAGATTTTTAAACTACTATGCTAATCCCACAGATGATTATGGTCACAGGGCCATGAATGGAAGATAAGACTCAACACCAAATGTGTCTGACACTATAGTCTCTGTTGACCACTGTATTATTCTATCTTCCAATAATACTAAAATATATATATACACTAGTGAAATTAAGGAGTAAAGCAATATTTAGTAGCTGCTAGACAGGCTCTATAAAGTAAACAGAAGTTTGCTCTTTTTTCCAGGCCATGAATATCAGCATAGGAATTCTGTGGTAGGGACTATCATTTGTTTGTGTACTCTGATGTGGCTGCAGTGTTTGTACAAGTCTAGGAGGGATTTAGTGCAAGGGTCAAATCATATGCATATTTAAGCAATACCTTATGCTGGAATAACAATTTCTATAGGTTGTTTTTCCCACTTTAGCATTCATTATCTAATTTTTAGCAAATTGTTATCCAATAGAGATAGATAATAATTGGTTTCCAAAATTTGGAAAAAACATATTCAATCCAAAGACTCCTTACGGAGTGCCATCTCTTCAGAACAGGTATAATATCATAAATAATAAACCCAAAGAATGAAGTCCTATTCTGGATGAAAATAAGGAATCTACCTACAGCCAAATTTTATTCCTTTCTCTGAACATCTATATAAATTTCCAAATCATCTAATTCAGAACCAGATTATACAAAATATTATTCTTTTTTAGGCTTATCTTCAAATAGACCATGGCCATTCTTTCACAGGAAAATACTCTCATCTTATAGACTTACAGAAATGTTAACAATTAAAGCTCATTATTTTCCTAGGGGGTCCTTTTACAATTACAGATATAAATGTTTTTAAATGCCTTATAAGTTTCCACACTAGAGACACCAATGTTCTTTCTGCCTACAGAACCCACTGCTGGTGCCAGAAGACCAGAAACAATCACCAGTCCAACAAACACCTTCATTTTAATGATAGAGGGGAGAGACAGTGGGAGAGAAGAATCAAATGAGCAAAAAATGAACTGAATTACTTAGTCTGAACCTAGTCAGGAAAAAGCTTTAAACAATAGCTAATAAAGCCATGAGCATGTGCTTCTTTTAGCATCAAGTACACTGTTCATCGCCTAGCCTCAAAAGCCACAAGACTGATTTCGGCTTCCCAGCTGAATCTAGGCAGATTCCAAAGATCCTATGAGAGTCCTACTACTACCACAAGGCTCTCATGACCGTGTTCTAGGAAAAAAAGTGGCATCCAAAAAGTGAGGTATGAGGATTTGAGAAAAGGACACAGGTCGGTGAAAGCATGTTCTCAACTGTTAAAAGGGAGGGAAGAAATACTTCAGACTACGATGGCTCACAAAGCTTCTATAGCAGGCTCCGTACACTATCTAACACAAATTATAAATCTAAGACATAATATTAAGGATATTAAATGTTTCCATGTGAACTGGCTCTAAAACAGCCTTAATCACAACTTAATAAGAAAGGGCTCAAGACCAAAATATTTAGTCTAACACTCAAGGGCTTTGGCAGGGAGGGAGGGGAGATGAAATACACATACACATACACACACACACACACACACACACACACACACATATATACACACAAGGCTTTTTAAAAATGATGGTTGTCAACCTAAAATTTACAAATTAGATTTTTCTACCTGAAAGGTTTTAATTCTTTATTACATTGGCTTTTCCATAAGGATTTATTTCAGAATTACATATCCATTATCTACATGAATACCTACGTATAAATAACATTCAGAAAGCAAGCAAGAAAAAACATTCTACAAAATTAAGCAGCCATTGGCTTAAGAACTAAAAAAAGGGGGAGTTACTTGGAAGCTTGGAGTACTTGCTGAATGGTGACTGTTCTTTTCTAGAATCCTAATTTTAAAAGATGGGATCCCAGAACTCCAGTGGCCACAATTCATACACTTTGACAATATACTAATCCAAACTCTGCCCTCATAGCTTTGAGATAAAATGACACCTTTTACCCTAGGTGTGCTAAAGGTTCATAAAAGCAAAAGATTCATGCAGAATAACAGGGATCAATATACTCCAAATCTACCCACAGCAACCTGTCCTTGATATAGCACAGCAGAAGTCTTCTACGGTTCTCATGAAGGGAAATAATAGCCACCCAATCGTGTCTGACTTTACATATGACCTTCAAAACACCCTATCAATCCTTGGGGGAGGGAAGATTCTTGTTTTAGAAATAAATGCAAGTTAGTAGTAGCCCAGATTTTCCCTTCAACCATAGCTATCTCCTTTAATACAAACTCCTAAGACCGTTCTCATTTCCCTCTTCTATAGTGCTGGCCTTGTTTCAGCTTCTGTTTCATAAAAAGACACTGAATAATGTTTTGAAATGAAATAAAGTCAAAATAACTGCATTTGTGAGATTAACATGAAAACTTTTGTGCCAATTTCTGAAGCTCTGTGGGAATAATGGTATTAAGTGCCACTATTTTTTGCCTTTTTTCCTCAGGAGGTGGACTACATTTCCAGACACACTGAAAAGACTACCAACAGAGTAATAGTTACACCAATAATATATATAAATAGGACTGCTGAGAGTATAACATAGATTTTGGAGTTACTGCACAAAGGGACCAATAATCACAGTACTCCAGCTTTGAGTAAAAACCAGTTCACTGGTACAAACAGTTTCAATTTAAATGTTTGATCATCAGTTTCCACATATAAAGTAGTACTATTCAAAGTGTTTGAAAATTCTCTCAGTAAAATAATTACATACCTAAATGCTAAGGAATTTTTTAAAGCTATTTAAAAAAAATCAAAGTAAAAAACTATTTACAAAGACTCTGCTGAAATAAAAATAACACAAATAACAAGAAAACGTGTTCAAGCCCTACTATGATTCCAAGAAGAAACTATTTGTTAAACTCAATATTTCTATGACTCAGTATTCTCAACTATAAATGACAACATTTGACCAATATTTTTTGCTCTAAAACTCTATGACTGTAGGAATTCTATGTGTTTTTCAGGGTTTTCATATGTGCAAAATGCTGTTAAACAGACGTAGATTCTACAGAAATGAAGTCAATATAGATTCAGAAGTAGAAGACGTAGGCCTCTGCTCTCAGGAAGTTTCCAAATGAAGACTAGGAAGTGAGACAAATAATACAAGAGCTTAGTAATGTTATAAGACAATGCAAAGTATGACAGGACAGCTTTTATACCAAATGCAAGGTTATAGGAAATAGCAGCAATAATTTCAAAATGTGAGATAAAAGTGTCTGGCTTGGTCTGGAAAGTTAAATGGGGCTTAGGCTGTAAAGCATATGCAGGATTTGGATGGGCAGAAAGACAAAGAGTGCCACAAGGAAGTGTCAGTCAATGCTGGCTAGAGAAGTCTGGCCGAAGTACAAGGCTTAGAAGTACACAGAGATGAGGCTATAAAACGTCCTGGGCCAGGACTTTCACCAATGGGCAATTTACAAGACATTGAAAAACTGAGGGAGGAATGAAGGCAGAGTATTAGAAAATTTAATCTCAAAGGGGAGTGAAGGATGGATTAGATAAAGACCAAAAATGCAGAACGGTACACAATGAATTAAGGTAGACAAATACAGCCACTAATTAGGTTTCAAGTGAAAAGAAAATCTACTACAGTGGTTAAACTAACTGGTTATCTGTATCAGTGAAATTTGTCAACTCTTAACTATTTCTCACAAAACAGCTTAAGTATAGCTTAGATGGTTAATTTTATTATTATAAAACTTTTAACTGTATTTCTGAAGTGTCATATAACAAACTATAGTTATGTAAAAATATACTTTAATTTAGAGAAGTTAGGACAGTTATTATTAGTCCTAAGCCTTTTAAAAGGAAATTAATGCTGCTGCACACACCATTTGGCTACTGGAAGAAATCATTTTTTGGTCAACGTAGCCCCTGCCAAAACTGCACAACTTACTTTGTCACTCCCTGTGGGAAAGTCTAATTTCTTACGTACCATATAAATCTATAACACAAAAATAAAATTATCATCTCTGATATAATGGCTTCTAAAGCTAAAATATTAAGAGTTATTAAATTTTCCAAAAATAACATTAAAGTCCCAAAAAGAGAAAAATGGCATGATGTTCTTCATACTTTCCATTTCTGCCCTATTAACTACTTCGTTATACATTTACTAATTTCTTTATATTTTACAGTATGCCTAAACTAATAAACTTGAGTAACATTTTAAATGCTTTATAATTTTCTATCCATTATCAAAATGAATACATTTCAAACTCACAGTTCATTTGACACACTGACTTACTGTGAAAAATTCCACACAAATTTAATTTTCCTAACTCAAATAGTTTAAACATACTTTGGAACATGTCCATTTAAGGAAGCTTATACTACAAGTGGTTTTTTATAAAACTGAGAGATATCAATGTAAAGTGAATAAATCAGCCCTGATTAATCTGGTTTTCTAAGTTTAGATTTTAGATTTTCTTCAAGTTTGCTCTTTTCAGATGGTGCTATACAAACTGGCTTATGCTGAAATTACTCCCATCATAACAGACCAGAGAAATGTGATATATTGGAACTCAGTTTCCTGATTAGTGAAACACGGACCCAATTAACCCACAATGAGCTTCAGTGTCTTGCTCCCTGGCAGCATGAGGCAGCCTTGAAGATAACAGCAAACATAACACAAACTTTACAACCATCCTTCAATTTAAAACCTGCTTCTGCCAATGATTAGTTTGACATATTGTCAACCATCCCAAATGGTGAATGTATGTGTACTGAGGGCTCACGGGGGCCGCTTCCATCTCCTAGGAATATTGGTAAGGTTTAAACAAGACAACCTGAGTCAAGTTCTGGGCACACACTAAGTCCTTTCTGTCTCAGTCCCATTTTACCTTCTGTGCTTGCCAAAGAAATAAAAGAAGAAGATAAAAAGTGTTAAAATAGAGCCTCGTTAAAAAATTTTTTTTCAGGATTATAAATGGAGTATTTTAAAAAACACACACAAACGGTGAGAGCAATGAAGAGAAAATAGACAAATGAAGAATATTATGGGCCAGGCGCAATGATTCTCACCTGTAATCCTAGCACTCTGGGAGGCCGAGGCTGGAGGATTGCTTGAGCTCAGGAGTTCGAGACCAGCCTGCGCAACAGCGAGACCCCATCTCTACTAAAAATAGAAAGAAATTAGCTGGACAACTAAAAATATATAGGAAAAATTAGCCGGGCATAGTGGCGTGTGTCTATAGTCCCAGCTACTCAGGCGGCTGAGGCAGGAGGATGGCTTGAGCCCAGGAGTTTGAGGTTGCTGTGAGCTAGGCTGACGCCACTGCACTCTAGCCTGGGCAACAGGGTGAGACTCTGTCTCAAAAAAAAAAAAAAAAAAAAAAAGATATTAAAAGGTGTTAAGTGATTTACAGAAATTCCTAATAGTCTGATAAAAGAATATTATGTTGGCTATCAATGAAAACTTTGATCTTTTGAATATGAATCTATATGATTTTATTTCTTTACCCACATAAACACAAATATACTACACTTAGGAAAATACTTCAGTCCCAAAAAGACATAGGAACACTACTGCAGTTTTTAAAATACACTCATGGCATCAATTTCCTCAAAACACTGATAAGGAAATTCCTTATCACTTCTGGTCAACATCATGTGGACCTCTTAAGAGAGCTACTCTAAAAACTAAGTTTTCTAAAGTTCATTATCAGATAATGTAACAAAGTGATGCATTCAATGTTAAATAAGTAAAACCTATTAGTAGTTGAAAAAATAATAAATTTTCCCAAAAGCTGTCGGATAGCCATACAATTTTTTTAACTCTAAGGCATTAGGGCAAAAATGTTATTAGGCTGAAATTCACGTTAACTGTAAATCCATTTGGCCAAAGAAAAGTGGAAAAATTAATGAGCTAGACACTGAATTAATGGAGAAGGAAAACAACAAGAAAAAAAAAA